>NC_141473.1:10595000-10800000 GCF_009769465.1 Tauraco erythrolophus | reverse complement strand
TTTTGTTGCATAAAGATCTTTTCTACACAGCACTGGTGAGGCCACATCTGGAGTGTTGTTTCCAGGTCTAGGCTCACCGGTACAAGAAAGACATTGACTTACTGGAGTGATTCCAGAAGGGCCATGAAGAGTATTAAGGGACTGGAGCATCTTTCGTGTGAGGAGAGACTGAGAAAACTGGCACTATGCAACCTGACTTAGGGGGAGAAGGCTTGGGGGAGCTTATCAATGTCTTTACGTAGCTGATGGTATGAAATGAAGAAGAGGGAGACAGACTCTTCGTAGTAATGCCCAGTGACAGGACAAGAGGCAATGAGCACAAATTAAAAGCTGTGAAAACCATCAGAACACAGAAAATAATTTTTTACTGTGGGAAGGGTCCAACACTGAAATAGGTAGCCCAAAGTGATTGTGGAGTCTCTATCTGTAAAGATACTCAAAGTCCAGGTGAGCACAGTCCTTGCTGTAGGTGACTTGAGCAGGGCATTGGACTAGATGATCTCAAGAGGTCTCTTTCCACCTCAGCCATTCTGTGATTCTGCGGATGGAGGTGACAACCCCTAAGTATCTATTCTACTTTATTGATGTGGTGTCTTTTCACAATTATGGATATGTATGTTGCTTATTGTAAAGAAGACGAATGATTTTCACCTCTGGAATAAGTCACATTTGAATCTTTCTTATTACCTTAATCAGCAAAAATACATATACTATTTTAACCTACTCCTGTGATCATCTAAGGATTAATCTGACATCACATAACTAATTTAATGCAATTTCACATTACCATTCCCGAAACTTACCATGATAAATTGGAAGCTTTTTTACTGTTTGCATCCCTAAATTGATAATCCCTTTCATCTTATGTACAGTTGTTCCTACAAGCTGAGATCTGTTGGAAGATCTGACTTCCTTCGTTGAGCCGTGCCATTGATTCATGGGCTTCAGTGGTGTCTGAACAGGATGCCACTTATGTCACCATCTCTAAGATACTACCCAACACTGACTGTCAGGCTTTTGTAGTTCGTTTGCTGTCATTTGTTGATGCTGAGGATGCTTAAATCTATGGAGAAACCTCCTGAAGGAAGTACTAATCTAAACTAAAAATCTAAAAGCCTTTAGTATCTGGTAACCAGTTCTGTAGTACTCAAGGCCACTGTGAAGAGAAGAGCGTTGTTCTAAATATTCATAGGGATGTGTTGCAAATTTAACAGGCGTTTGAGTAACTGATTTGGTAGGCTAGTAAGTTCATCGGAGCATTTGTGTTTTAATTGCCTGAGTTGTATGGCACAAACACATGAGGGAAATCTCACAAAATATACAGGGAAACCACCGGCTGCTTGAATCTTGAAGGTCTCCGTTGTTTGTACCAAGCAGGGGAAGTTTTAATAATGGCTGATAACACTGCAAAAGTGCACTCATCTGCTTTTTAATAATCAAAATATTGTTTTAAAAATATTTCTTGTTGTTATTTTTCTGTTTTTATGTTATCATCTGCTTTACTGGTAAGGAACAGACAAGCAAGTTTACAGCCTGATTAGTAGGCATTTCCCAGGCTGGTTAATAGGCATTTCCAGCACCACTCATTACTTAAGACGCTAGAGCTCAGTATTCTTAATTTCAGATCACTTAGTCTGACCATACAGCCTCAGAATATGAGAAAGAATTTTAAAATGCGTGAAAATTTTTAGTTCCAGTTGAAAGGAGAGTCTGTTGAATTCATCTTAATTAATCACAAAATTGTTACCATTTTGGAGGGGGAGGTTTTCTCATTCTATTCCCAGTGCTTGGATTTCCAGAGCCTCAAATTGTCTAGAACTTCCTTATTTTGCCTACAGAGTGTAGTGTAGTAAGGTATCCTGTTCTTTGTCATGTCTTAGATATGTTTGCTCAGACAGGAGTATTTTGAGCAAGGAATACTTCAAAATGTTTCATTCATCTTCAGAGATAAAATTGGCGTGCAAATGTAAAACACTGTCAAGAAGAGGAAGAGCAAACCTTGTTGTAGAGGACCATTGTAATCTGCAGTTGAATTGCTTTCAGTAGGTTCTTCTCAACTGCCAGGTACTTTTCAGGGAAAAAAAAAGTCCTGGTGTTTATGTAATACAGACTTCACCTTTTTTCATGACAATGTAAGAGAGAGATCCAACCATTGAATGCTCTCTGGGCTTTCATGGCAAAACTACATTGCGGGTATTTATTTATTTTTTTTCCTTAATGAACCTTAGATATTTCTATAGCTTTCAGTGCATGTAATTTGAGAAAAAGTGTTGAGCTTGCCTCTGTGAGTGATGACTATTGGATATTGTGCTGCGGCTCTGAATCTCTTTGAAATATCTGTGCTGCTAGAAGAGTTTGTAGTTTGTGGGTAATAGATCTATTCTTAACACCAAATCTTAAAATTTTGTCTTGACTTGTTTTTATATCCCTTTTGTTCTATGTAAACATGGTGTTTTAAAGAAAAGAAATCAAAGGATGAAAAAATCTCGTTCCGTGCACAGAAAATTGTTCTGAATCTTAACTTCAGGTGGCTTAAAATGTTTTTTTCCAATGCTCCTTACTCTTTGGGAATTCCGGGAATATGTAATTCTGAAACAGTTAAAGGAGAAATATCTCTGAGCAAGAGACCAAACAGCTTATTTCCCACCCTTGTGTGACATGAGTAATTCTTGGTACTAAGAGATCCAGGCCAGTTTCAGCGACTTCCACCTACTGTAATGAATTACAGTCAAACGCCCCTTTCTGGACTGGGCCATAACTATATAATGTAATGTAGTGGTAGCCTAGCTGACAGGCAGGTGGTCAGACCCGCCTCAAAGTGTTGGCAGCCTTCTAGGTGGAAGGCAAATGAGAATCTCTTTAGAAAAAGTGGTGTGTTTACTTCTTTATGAAGTAGCAGTAGTTATTGTCTTATCTGGGTGCAGAATCGAGTGAAAAGTACAGTGAGAATGGATCGGCGAAAGCGTATTAAGAAATGTTTATAGAGGGCTTGTGAAGGTAGGAGTCTTCAAGACCAATGACTTCAGCATGAATAGGGAACTACTTCAGAACAACTCCAGTAGGTGTCTTGCCAGACGTGAGTAATGGAGATTGAGGTACTAGCACATTGTCCACAGATTTGGATTCCCAGCTCCTCCACGGATGGAACAACCTGAACCCCAAGCACTTTCCCTGAAGGACCTTCTCCCTCCATGTTTCATGGGGTGGTTGTGCTGTTCAGGTGTCATAAATGAGATGCACACCAGAGCTGACATAAAATATGTGAAACCATAAAAATTAAAATAGATATGTCCGCTAAACTGATTCCCTTCCATGATGATTGCAAGAGCTGGAGGCTGGCTTTTCAGGCAGACAGTATAGGAAACGTTGCTATGATCAAACTAAAAAATGTTTGCTCAGCTTAGAAAAAATTTAAATGACTCTAACATCTAATGTTAATTTAACAAAATAACAAACCCTAATGTTCATACATGTAGGGCCACATTAGACTAGTGGAAAGGATGTTGCTTTTTCTGTGTCGTAATTTTTTATACTTAGTAATTTGCTTGAATTAGTTCGTATCTCTTAGACCTTCACAGCCCTGTTCTGTCTTCAGGTGCATGCATATTCCAATTACGTTTGAGCTCTAAGTAGCTAAGAGTATGGAAATGGAAACGAAGTTTTGAAAATCAGGTCCTTGTTTCTAGTGCCCCTTGCTTTAAATAAAAAGTCTATTCCTGTCCCAGATATTTACACTTAATATCCACCTGTTTCATCTCTAATGAATTATTCATACATGTATATGTGAATACTGTATGTAAAACCTTTCATTAGAGAAAGAGGGCTTCTGAGTTCTGGAGCATATACCAATATCTCCTCCTCAGGTGTTTCTTTGATATGCCAGAACATCTTTCTACTGAAATCTTAATCCAAAGTTTCTACAGTGAAATGAGTTTTTATGCAGTTTCCAGTCACCATCAGAGAAAGCTTTTTCATGATCCCTGTTTCTTCTGCTACCAATGGTATTTCATGTTTCATATATAATTTTTTTCTTTACTAGCTGATTTCTATTAAAATCTGTTTATTGTTTCAGAAATTCATTTTGAAGTGGCATATTGCATTCCTACATCTCTAAGCCCTCTGCCCTTCTTCGTAGTCTGGACTTTAATGTGGGGAAGAGGAAGAAACAGGGAGAGATTTTTGTTTCTGAGGATGTCAGGCCTCAGGAGTACCCCAGCTGCACGGTCATGGCAGGGAAATGTGTTCAGGTGGTGCTGCTGCCTTGTAACAAACAGTCAGAAGCGGCATCGAGAGGGCACGGAGAGACCAAAGTACTCAGTTTCCATTCCTTAGTGGTTTACAGTGCAGTTGTTGATACCAGCAAAGTGGTTTTTACACCTTCAGTTGGAATATTGTTTGCTGGTTCGTTGCTTGTCCAGTTGCCGAGCTGCTCCATCCCGCTTCGGATCTACCACCTCCTCCCTCCTGGCCCTCCTGTCCTCCTTCCCTCCCTCTCACCAGCCTACCTAATTCTAGCTCCAGATTTCTCTTTAATGCTTTATCTCTATCCAGATACTCCTGCACATATTTATTCAAATTCTGGCATTCATCCCCGTTTTCCTTGGTTCTGTGTTTCCTCTTAAAGATTTGATTCAACACCAGGGTGGGCCTTGCATGTTTGTGGTCATGAAAAGTTTACCCAGTGACCCACCTAACCTTGTCGAGTAGTGTTCAAAGTTTGTGTGTTGTCTCAAATGCAGACTATAGATTTTTTGAGTATATTCATATATTCACAAATACATGAGGTGCTTACCATAAAATAAGGAAATAGTGAATTTTCATTATTTAAGTACTGTCCTCTAACTGCTTCAAAGTACTGAAAAAAAATACTTTTCTAACTACTTTTTTTGAAGAGATGAGAAAATAACTTATTTTGTAGTTCTTCCCAGTCTATGCAGTATTGTAAGACCGTTTCTGTTAAAAGCTTATCTTTTAGGTACTCAGCACCTTTCAACTGGAATTCCAATAAAATGAATGCTTATCTTTCACCTCAGTAAGTTTGGGATTATACCATTAATGCAGCAAATAAGGAATGTCAGACCTGTTCAGCAGTACAGTTTGCCAAGGTGTGGAAGGAAAAATAGTGATATAAACTTGGCCGTTTTGTCCTCTCTTCTGGAAGAGGTCCCAGGTTATTTTAATGTTTGCTAATGTGCAGGGATTCATTTTTGTGCCACATACTGTGGAACAATTCATGTTCAGTCTTGTTAGGAAATGGCATCTAGTTGAAGTAAGTTTTTTTTAAGACTGATTTTTGGATGTGCAAAACACTACAGTAACTTCTTAAAGGTACTTTATTATATGTAATGGAAACATAGTTTTCAGATTGCGGATTTTTATTCCATGCTAGAATGATGGAAACATTTTGTTTCAGATATCAAAAACTTTATGCTTAAGTACTTCTCGTGTGCATTCTGAACAAATAATCGTACAGGCTGAAATCTGTATATGTTTTCACAAATACCTTGCACTTTTCATTGAATCCCTGTGAATAATATCAATATCTGAATTATAAAGCGAACTTGGAAGATAACTTTTAAAACATTTTTTACAAACACTGTCCACCTCTACTGTGTAGGCTGTTCTGCAAGAAATAACCTCTTACTGAACGACTGGAAACAGCATTTCGGAATAATCTTCTTTGGTGCTGACTCTCTTTCACTAATGTATTTACTGGTATAAAATGGTATTTATTGATGAAGGTATTCATTGGAGCTTATTCCTAAATCCATGCAAAGCTTTTGAAGACTTGTTCTCCTAATAAAAATGTGAAGATATCAAGTCGAGCTATGTGATTGTATTTTTTGGTCTGAAGTTACATTACCTGCTTCTTTCAATTTTGAAATTATTTAGCCTCAGGGAGGTTTCCCCCCTGTGACAACATTTCAGAGTTTGTTGTTAGTTCTGAGCAGGTAAGGCAAATAAAAGAAAGAAAGATAAAAATAAAAAGATAAATTAATAATAGCTGTTGTTTCTAGCAGTCCGAGTAAACTCTCCGAACTACCTTCGTTTTGACAAATGGATAATGGAAAAAGCCACCAGTTTGCCTTTCCTCCCTATATATATTCTCTTTCCTCATTTGGACAACACTCTCAGCCACTGTGCTCAGCTGTCTCTGAGATTTGTCAGAATTTTGTCTAACTTAGGACGTCCAGACAACCCATTGCAATAGGTAGACAGAGAATGCAGTCATGCCTATAGCAAGGAAGCATTCAACTCGTGTTGGCCTGAGGAGCTCTCTCAATCAGGTTTCATATTCTTCCTGAGAAAAATGAGTTGTAGAGAACTTGTCCAAAAAGTTTCAGGTAGTTTGAAACTGCTGGTTAGTCTTTAATGGGTAGAATTCAAATCCAAATGATAGTATTCAAATTCAAATGATATGTTGTCCCTAGACACTCTTCCCTTTTGCCCATGATTTCTTCTCTTCCTCCCATCCTGTACCACCTTCCTCCCATCCTGTACCACAACCACTTCTTTTGAACTTTCAGCGAGTGAAATGAATTGGTTCCAAGTGATACTGGTTTGGCAATGACTGGCAGTCTGTTAGAACCTTTAAAAGACCACAGATCAGTAGAATTACAAGTCCACCTTTTGACCTTCAAATATATTAAAACCCTGCTAATTTAATGACTTCACTGATTTCATTGTCCATTGATCATAAGCTGTATATTTCATTAAAAAAAGCAGACTTTGGTGAGTTATTATTTTGGGTGCCAAAGTAAACAACATGATTTTTCAATAGTTTTTAATAGATCTTCCACTACGTGGGCACGGCTGAATTTGCACAGCATGAGGTCTTGTTGGGCAAAGACTTTTTTTTTTTTACATCAGGAAGAAAAGTTGATGAGCTTAGACTTGGCAAAATAAATTTCACTCTGGGTTTTTTTAATATTTCTTGTTTGAAGCCTTCTGCATCTACTTCCTGTCAGGCTAACAGTGTTTTCCTCCAATTGCGTTAAAGAACAAAGTTTAACATTAAAAAATTTATCTGTATTGAACACTCTTTTCTAGTTAAAGTCAATATCAAAAGGGTTTTCATGGTAGATCATCTTCAAGTGCAGTATTTTGCCCTTTTACAACTTAGGATATGAAGAATTATAGTTACACAAATACCTTTTTTTGGTAAAAGTGCAGGGGGAGAAAAGCCCAAACTTCTGTCCTGAAGTGAGACATAGAAGCAGATGGTTAAAAAACATCATTCTCACCCCTGTGTGGATTCATTGAAGAGGAGCTTATCTGGATATTGTTTCTTCATCAAGTTTAAGTCATATCATACTATTTTATGCTAATGATTTTACTACGTTACTTGTAGAATATATTTTCTCCTGTAATTACTTGCATTTGTAGTCCAGAAAATTATCAAATTGTTGCACGTGCAAACGTGCAAGTTTGATAAGTACTGAATATTATGGAAACAATGCAATCATAGCTGAAATGTTTGCTTGTGTAACGTGTGGCAGGCGAGGACATAAGCTCTGATTTTTGCAAGTAATACTGGCCGTCCCAGTCTCTATCTTTAAATCAGCTAGTTGGATCTTGTTCATACTGTCTCACATTTGAACAACGATGCTAATCTCTGCCTAATAGCCCATAATTTCAATTTTACTTGATTGCTAAGGAGATGTATACATTGTAAAATTTATATTAATGCCATTCTTACACCAAAAGTCAGGAGTTCACTGTAGGAAGCTCTTTACTGTCTAGCTTGATTTTGTCAGAGTGAGTTCAACTGCTGATCTGCGGTACCATTCTTCTTTCAGAACTAGCACAATAATTATCTTTGAGCTCTTACAACCTTATTTTGAGTAACTGCTGCTGGTTATTGGCTACCAACTGTTGTACAGAACTGTAGACTCACAAAATCGTTGTTCATGGTTTTGAAAACTAAAATTTCACAATTTTGTATCGGTCTATCATAGGCCACTTCTGCGCATCTGTCCATTCTTGTTTCTCTGCATCTTTTCTTGGCTCAGAATGCGTTTTTGTTTTCTTCGTACTAACACATCTAGTTCAATGGCGGGTCCTTTTACTGATTCTGTGGTTTTGTGTTCCTTCCATGCTTTTCCAACTCTTCCCTTACTTCTAATTTCCAGCATCAGCTCTCTTATCACATTGTGGTTGTTTTTCTGCCATTTGCTGTTTACCTCATATTACTTCGCTAGCTCAAAAAATGTGAATGTAAAATTTTATATAGAATTTTATACTCTTAGCCTAATCATCGCAATTGTAATAAATACTCGTGGTTGTAAACATGCCCAGTTATTGGCAAAACATTCATATTTATATATGGAATTGCAAGTGTGTGTGTGCACATGCATTTTTGTGCCTACTGGGGAAGAGAGGTTGGCTGTTTTAGTACATTTCCAAAAAGTTTTGCAAGAGAAGAGCTTGTTTCCATGAGTGAGGTCAAGCTGAGTGTAATGATGTCTGAATCTAGGTACCATGAGTAGCAAATTGTTGTGGTTTGCATTTTTGTGAAATAAACCACACAATTTACATTGCATATCTTGCAAAGATAAACGTTGGTACAAAGGTAATCTCTCACATCTGCTTGGCTGGTCTCTACTATGATGAGTTTTTCCATATTTTATTGTCTCTTTAACTCCATAAATGCGAAGATTTTGGACAGCGTTCATGTATTTGGGGATTTAGCAGTCTTACAGGAACTAGACAGACAACAAACATGCAAAACGGTTAGATGAAGAGAATGGTTCAGTCTTTGCTTATTTCATTATTCACATATATGCAATAATTCTATGTTTTTATTATGTTTCTTGATAATATTAATCTGATTTTTATAATGGAGTGTAGTAAGATTTCCATATGTTGAATGTCTTGACACTTGTCTGCTACAGTAGTTGACTGGAACGCCACTTCGAGAAATTTTATTGCAAGTGACTCATTATATTTACTTTACTCCCTATCTGAGTGCTTTTCTGGTTTAGTGCTGTATTTTTCAGTCATGAAATATCAAGTAGAGAAGCATTAAGAATGAAATATAGGTACCACATACATTAATTTGTGTTCCCTATTTTAATTTCTAAAAATTAACTGCTTTCAATTTTATGGTGAGGGTGTATTTTAAATCTAGTCTAGAAGATAGGATATTTTCTTGAATGAGTTTAAAATCGTGAGTCAGAGTCTTGCCGAAATGTTAATGAGTCAAGTGGAGGGTTTTTTATTGTGTGCACTATAAAATATTCTACATAACAAAAAGTCTAGCATCAGTATAAGCTTTATAACTGTCATGTACTAGATTGTTTACTGTAAGTATTAATAATAAATATTAACACTGTCCCTAATTTTTGTCATTCCAGTTTATTGTGCTGAGAAATTATTGTCTTAATTATTTTTTGTTTTAAATAACCCAGCAGATGCAGAAAAAAATGTTACTTTCTTGGTCTGATTCATGGTGAGTTAAGATGTTGCTTGATTGTTACGAAACGAGCAAGTCCACTCCACTGTTTCAAGTTCATATAAAAGTGGGACAGGATGAAACTTAATTCAGTAAAAAATACATTCAGGGTTCAGGATCGGATATAATAAATTATGGAGCTGCAATTAGAATTTATTGTCTTTTTCTTAATTAATTAAGCAGGTAAAGTACCTAAACCAGATGGAAGAAAATGATACTGCTTTGCCATTTTCTGATGTAATTGTAGGCATTTAACTCCATCTTTGGAGAAGATGTTTATAAATACAAAAAAAAAAACCTAAAAACCCCTAAATACTAAAAACTAAAATACTAAAAACCCATAGAAATGGAAATGACACTAAGATTGTGGAATAAATTCATCATTTGTAAATGTAAAATATACTTGGATAAACTTTACTATTTTCCCCATGTTGATGACTTTTTTTGAGTTGTTTTACTCAGCTCCTAAAACAACAAAATAATGTTTTTAACCTCCTTTTTCCAAGAAAGTTGCTTCAAATTCAAAACTTAAAAAAAATAAACATCACACACATAACAAATAAGAAGAATATTTCATAAGCGACACAGGCCTTAAAGAAATATATGGCATAGCCTCCTGACTACCCGGAAAGGAAAAAATGGAGTTTGAAAGGTTTTCCTTTAGTGGAAATTGCCATGTTTTAATGGCTATGCAAACAGAGGGAGTGAGAAAATAATTTCACCTAGTGGTTCAAAATAAAATTAACTGCAGTTATTTAATTGCAGGTTTTTACTTCTAAATTAAATCAAATGTGTATTTCTGTATGTTTATAAAGAGCAATACTTACTATTTTATTTCATTTCCTTTTAGTTACATAGTTATTTGCAAAATCATATTTCTTAAAATGTTTTAAAACCCATTCATAACAAACAACACCTTTTATCCATCTGTAACGCTCTGCATAACACACTTGCACCGTTATATACATGTTTTGTCTGTGAACTACTATGTTTTGGTAGCAAATAAATGATACGGACAGGTAAAATGCTGAATTAAGAGTGGAAATAGCTTTATATTGTATCCTGTTCTGTTGAATCTTTGCTTACTCAGATACTTGAAGAAAGGTACTGTTGCCAAAAACCAGATGGCCCGTGTTTTCACTCAGACCTACAACACAGGTCTGGAGTCTGAGTATTAACAGTTTTAGTTCTGTACAACTTGTGGACTGTCTGTCTTTCTGTTACAGCTTATTCGTGCATAAAATAGCATTTTCCGCTTTTCATAATGACAAAAAGTTCTGCAAATGTGATGAATATTATTAAAGTTTTGTAGTAAACTTGTTAGCCATTTTAAATGCTTGCAGACTGTGCCTTGTTTGTGCTGTAACTTTAATAGTATCTCTTCAAACAAACATAATGCTTTAGAAATCTAATATGTAACTTTGGTATTTTGAGATGTTATGTTATTGACCATTTGTTATAATGGAGTATCTAGCTGCAAAAATACCTGTATGGGTTTGGTGTTTCCTGAAATTTATTTCCTTCCCAGTTGTTTTCCAAGAGTACGCTAGAGCTTCATTGATATTTGTCTGTATGAATTATCAGGAGACTAATTGCTCACTTTAGACATGTGAATGCTTGAGTAACAAACTACAAATCAGATGAAAACTTGGCATGGTTTTACAAGGGCCTGATCCAGAGTTGATTGAAGGTGGTAGGAAAATTTCTCTATTTTACTGGAGATCATGTTAGAAAGAACGAGGCGTAAAAAAAATCAGAATAGTCCACAACTGTTATTTGGCTACTTCTTTTCTTATGAGCTTTATTTTAATTTGGTAAAATATGTTAATGTCCACTTGGTATTGAGTAGACTCTAAAATTGATTGATTTTTGGTGTTAAGAAATGACACCATGAATGACCATTCTCTGCTTGGGAGACATTAAGTTCAAAACTGAAGATACAGTTCATGAAGCCAGTGCTTCTAGATTAATATAAGGTTTTGAGTGTTTGAAAACTGTTTGAAAATGATCCAAATAGACTGTGTTCTTAAGTTTTAATGTTTTGGGGGTTTCGTATCTTGTCAAATACAGTGCTTTCTTATCTCCAAAGATTAAATTTGCCCATTTTGCCTATGTAATATTTATATATAGACAGGAAATAGAAGTCAGTATCCAGATTTGTTGACCCCTGAGATATAATATTGACCTCAGTGAGTATTAACTTCTCAGATCAATAAATGCTGTTATTGACCTCAAAGAAAAATCAATAGCAGCTTGTTAATTTGCAAACTATGACTGCAAGAAAACGGTACACATTTTGTTCTTCATTATCACCTATTTATATCTATATTTTAACACCTTCAGTATTTCCACCTAGAGATCATCATGTCAAAACATTTCAATCCCAGCTGTTAGAAGGTTGGGGAGACAGACATTATACATTATGGAATAATTGATGAGCAGTACATGTTATTTCCCATATCTCATGAAAATAATACCCTGAACAATTGTATATCACCTGTGTTGTTTTCCTTTTTGGGGGAGTCCAGTTCATTTAGTTTCATTTTCTCTGGTGAGCTTTGTCGAAACATCTCATAAAAGTAGTATATTTTAGCTGCCAAAGGAACATTTCTACATGAATAATAAGGGGGATGAAAGACTGACTACTGGAAATGTAGAGAGTCAAAGTGTTCACTATAAAAATCATAATTAATATACAGTAGATTTTTCCTGTTTGCATAAGGATGACGGGTTTCTAGGCAAGAATCAACTCTGCAGCAGGCTGAAATATAGCTGTGACTATGTAACAAAGAAAAAAGTTTTAAATGACAAAGTATTGGTGGAGAGGTGTTGTTTTGTATCATAGCAGGTTTTGTATATAAACACCGAAATGTCAGGTTTTACATAGTTTGAAATGCCTAGAAAATGCCTATTGCTGCAATTCAAATGTCATAACAGTTCTTCTGCATATATATCACTTTGATATTTAAACTTAAAAACCTCATAAATGATTTAATATTACTTTGGCCTTGTTATGATCTGACTGCCAAAAAAGGCAGAGACTGATTTTTATCTGGTCTGGAGAGTAGTGTTTTCTTTCACAGAAGACAAAGCCCAAGTCTGTCAGCCCTTTACAGTCGTTAATTCTGTCTGATACATCTGCAGTGATCTTGGCAAACTGATTGCTATGTTTAGAAAACTTTTCCTTCATTACATGACAGCATGAGAGGTATTCAAATGCAAAAATAAGGCAATAGTTTAATTTTTACAATAACTGAAGTGGCTACAGGTATTTTTGCCAGTTGGATGGCTATATGGTTTTGCCCTTTAACATCATGAGCTCTCAGAACTTCATTTGTGCATCCATATTATTCTCTTGAGAGACAGAGTCAATGATATTATACTCATTCTGTAGATAGGCAGACCAAAGCATAATGAGGTTAAATTAAAATAAATAAATAAATAAAAAGGCAGCACCAAGCTAGATTAATCTCCCAGGTTCAGATAAATGAGGCCAGTGCAGATCTGGAAAGATGTTTGTGGTGATTATGCAATTATGCAATTTCTTTTCTGTGTTACAGAAGTCCTGAATGGTTGGGAAGGGCAGTATCTATAAGCCTATATAGACATCTGAAATAGTAGGAACAGTTTCCCTGCTTCTTTCTGATGTTTTGAGTCATCTTTGAGGAACCAAGGAGTTTATATCCTTCTACAAGAGACTGAAACAGCAACAATGCAGAAGAAGGTGAATTTGGGGAGGGCAGGAGGGCAGAAGGTTCATAGCCATACTACAGGAGCAGAGAGATCATGTCAATCTTACATTTTAAAATTACCTCTTTTCAGCCCACAGATTGCAGAGCAGCAACCAGATATTCCAAGTGCCACATTCTCCATGATCTAGCAGATTTTTAGTAGTAGAACTGGGAATAAAGTCTGGGGCAACCAGATAAACTTTTGATTGTGAGCCAAATATGGGCTCCTTGGCTCTGCAGACCGCTTGTTTTTCAA
Source organism: Tauraco erythrolophus (assembly GCF_009769465.1). Lineage (NCBI taxonomy): Eukaryota > Metazoa > Chordata > Aves > Musophagiformes > Musophagidae > Tauraco > Tauraco erythrolophus. The sequence continues at coordinate 10,786,559 of NC_141473.1, read as the reverse complement.
CCTGGAAGTTATCCAGTGACTGGATCTCAACATGACTCCAGGTCTCAGGATTACAGAAGATGGTGCCAGTGTCAGTTCTCCTGGTGCCTTAATGGCTGTCTGGCACCTGGTGAATTCTCTGCTCTGGAAGCATTGTCTTTAAGGTGTACTGAAGTTCAAGAAAAAGCCTTATGAATTCAAACTTGCAGTCCTCTGCTATGAACAGCTAATGCTTTTTTTTCCTTTCTAATATTCTCTGTAATCACTAGAACTGTTTACTTAACTGATGAGAAGTTCTTAGCACTGATACTAGGTCTAACCTACCCAAAAGAGAAGGAAATATAATGTAATCCACAATGTTTTAATTTTTGAAGTCTTGTTCAGAATCCAGTTTTTGTGGTACATCAGGAGTTCAGTTTATAACTATAAAATCACTGAATTTAACTTCTCAGTAGATGTCACTGATGGCAGAGTTACTGATTTCCGTAACTGAAACATTTTGAGATTTTGCACTAATGGTCAGTGGGGCACAAGCTAGTAATGTTATGAGATGTTCTGCTTAGCCTCTTTGTGAATCGCCTTTGCTCTCCACATTTTACTTTATTAAGGGAATTTTCCATTTACTTCCTATTTTGGGAAAAAGTCTCTACGTTATTAAAGTATATAGAATATTTGATGCCATAAAATGGATCTATTTTAGTTTGATAAACTAGAAATACGCTGCACTGTGAGGGTCATAGCTTATAATACATACTGTTAGTACTTTTTCATTTTTCTATATTAGGAGATTAGTGAAAAATAAGCTCTATCAATTAAGTTTTATTGCGAAATTATCTTCAGATGTACAGCAGTGAAGATGATATTGAGTGATAACACTAGAGTGGATTTTGTATAAAGCAATTACAGCTTGAAAACCACAATCTGAATGAAAATATTGCTCAGGATTTTTTGTAATCTAGCATTAATACCAAAAACCTCATCCTTTAGAAAGTGCTTAAATTACCTCTATTAAACACAAGACATTCCTAAGGTGCTCATGTGTGCTGTTGACTGAAAAATACTTTACGGATACCTGATTTCACTGCTCATGCCTTGGCAAATCTGTAAAGTACATGTAAGCATATGATTCCACCTCTTAAGATGATTCTCTATTTATAATATTACCATGTTTTCCTAAAGATATTACTTTGTTTATAGGAATAACAGTTCTTAAGTCAGAAATTATTTTATGTAGGTGTACTTCAATGCTATGAAATTTTTTTGCATTCTTAAAAGCAATGATTTACCCTGAGATAAGCAGCAAGCCTTTTTCACAGCATAGTGTAATACATAAGCCACATATGTTTCCTTGACATATTATTCTGGAGTTGAAAGTGCATTGAGCTTTGTAAAATGCATTTCAAGAACTTCAGAAGTGAATTGTTTAATTCTGCTCATAATGAATGAAATCTATCTGAATGCTCAGATCATTCCTATCCTAGTGTTCCATTCTGCCATCCCACCTTCGGTGGACAGGCAGCCCTCCAAAACGCATAAAGGACTTCGTTAATTTATAAAAACAAATCAAATTGTTCAAGAGCTGCAAAGCAGTTCAGTCCCTGTTTATGACATAGGGAATTTTGCATGTAGCATTCCCTGCTTGTTTTGGAGTAGCATACTTCAAAATGTTTTGAGTACATGTACAAGGGAAGTAGCTCTATAAAATGCACCATTTGGAATTAACTGAACAGTATCTTAAGGAGGGTCAAATAATTTCAGAAGTGTGTCAGTTGTACTCCATTGTTTCATTGTGGATAAATAGTTTGTGGCTCTGACCAGATCTCCAGTGGTATGCCAGCACGAATCAAGACAATTGAGTCAAGTGGTTACAGGTTTCCATCCTTTCAAATTGATCAAATTGAAATAGCCCATTAGGAATTGATTTAAATCAGTTTAGATAAGCTCAGTCTTAGTCCTGGCCCTTGAGGCTTTGGCTACTGAAAGTTCACTTGAAGCTGGACATATACCAGCTCCACAGGCCATCAGCTTTATTAGTGTGGAGATAAGCTGATTAGATCTTGTCAATCAAAGGTGCCAATATCTCAATTGAGTGTCTCTCCCAGTCTTTCTCTCCTTCTTTGTTGCCCGCTTCAATGCCTTAAAAAAAAAAAAAAAAGAGAGAGAGAGCAAGCCAGAGAGACGTGTGGTATGCATCCCCCTGGTTGTCACCAAGTAGGGTGCAAGGGTACTGTGATGATGTGATGACTATATTAAAGAGGACATCAATTTGTTTTAAAGTGTTTTGATTTTTTATGGCAGCATTAAGAGACAGAACATTGTGGTTGCAGCTTTACTAGAAAGCAAAGAGTTCTAGAAGGGAAGAAAAAAAAAAGTGTTTCTTTGAAACCTACCGAGTCTTTGAGTCTTGCTGTGCCAATGGGCGCTTAAGTGCTCCTGTAACTGGCATACTCTGATCCACCACCAGCTTAGGCACTATTCTTCTCTCCAAATTATTCATTTATATAAAATGAAAAGATTTGTGGATGTTTAATCCTTGCAGAAATAATTTTAAATATTTTTTAAATATAGCCTGTTTGGGAAATATTTGGTTATGCCAATAATGAGCATGATATATTGTAACAGTCTGGGAAATTACAGCATGAATTAAGGTCAGGATAGACCATACACAGTGAACTTCTCTCTGAAAATGAAGCTATGCATGCACTCAATAAATACATGCAGGTATTTGCATCTCTGCTTTGTAGAGGGAAAACCAGATAAACAGAACATCAGCTGTAAAAATCTAGTAGTGCAGTGTTTCAGCTTTAGGCTTCCTCATCTAGTTAAAGATGGTATAGAGGAAAACTGGGCTTTTGTTCTTCACATCTGAAGTTTGCTCACACCATGCCTCCCTCATACTTCAAATGCAAACAACAGAAGCCCATCCTTTTCTTCCATCACCCTACACTCACCACCCAATGAAGGCTGGAGCTACAGTGCTGCAGAACTACATTGCCACACTGGATTATCTCTTTATCAGTTATTCTTCACTCCACTGTATCAATTTTCCACTAACCAATCAGACACTCCTGTTAGAAAAGACTGTTTGACTATTTCTTCTAGATAAATGTATTTATAGCTACACTGATCCACACAGGCACCTCATGTGCTACATGTCTTGGGGACAGAAAGGGAATGAATTACTCCTTCCAGGAGACTTCAAGTGTGTCCCCTCTAGTTAGTGCTGCTATTTGGGGCTGTTCCAGGAAAAATATCTAGTATTTGTGTGAAGATCTTAGTTATTCACTTGGGTGCTGGATTTCAGATATGACTCTGTTCTGCGTTGCAAACTGCAACACGGTGTATTTGCATAGAGCAGAAAGATGCTCTTTTCTGATCTCACCTTTGTTTCCTGCCAGCCATTCTTGCCAGCTCCCTGTTCAGTCTGCATGCGGAGGGGAAGTTAACAGCCAACTTTAGCGCAAGGAGGATATCGTAACAGTAAGCTGTCTGCATTATTCAAATAGGAGTTTTCTTTTGCCACTCCCCAAAAAAGATGAAAAGTTCCAAACAGGTTTAAGGACATTGACATGGGAAGAAATTGTAGGAGAGAGCAGCCGTATTGCCTTATCTTAGCTAATTAGAATTCCTCCGTGTTTAGATGGGGTTGTAGAGCTGTACTTTTTTTTCCTGTCTAATATACACTGTTAACAGCTGTTATGCTGCAGTTACAGTCAATGAGAAGCAAATGGCTTTTTTCAGAAGTTATTGAAGGAAATCTGTCTAGCAGACCACGAATCAAATGATGCACCTTTTTCCTCCAGCTACTTCCCATATTGAAATCACTAACTCATTGTTTAAAATCTCATTTTGAAAGCTAAAAAGAAATGTATTGGATTTCCAGCTTGCCCCTTGATTCATCTGCCTTGTCTTCATCAGTCATATTTTTTCAGACTGACGTTTGTTTCTAATGCAGTAGTCTTTGAAAACCCATTTTTTTACTGGTTGTGTCGAACTGCACAGCACGGAACTGAATCAGCAGTACAAAAAACATCGTGATCATATTTCATAGTAATTTAGTATTTCACGGTAAGACTGGATAGTATGGTCATGACTTCCAAAATAATTTGTACATTATTAAAAATAGAGTGCACTTAACTTGAAATTATAGATAAATGGAACATACGTTTTGTCTTGGCAATTTGAAGAGTGTTAAATAACATTTTTATCTCTTCTCGCAGTCAAGTAGCAAGTGGAGGAGCTGAGCTCTGTCTTGGTGGCTGAGTCTAACATAGTTTTATTGCTGTGTTTATTTCGGGAGGCGCTTCCGTTAATACTTAAATTTGGCTTAGTATAAGGCCGTAGATGACAGTAAATGCAATTTCTAGGAAGATGTGTTAGCCAAATAAGCAGGGATTTTTGGCAAGTTTTTACTTCAGGGCTACAACTGCTACTGAAGTTATTTGAAGTTTGCATCACATGTATACTGTATTTGGGGATGAGTGTGCCTAATGAAAATTATATATGCTTGTAAACATCCTCCCATTGTTATTTAATAAAAGCAAATCTAGAACATTGCCGGAAGGACTTCTATGTTAAAGCTGTCTTTGACAGCAGATTTGTAATGTTCTTATTGAAAGTGCTTAAAAGTCATTTAAGGAGGGTCTGTAACTTTGAGGCCACCATCTTGAGGGAATGGTTTCAATGTAGGGACTCAGTTTTGGACATAAATAAAAAACTGGCAGTGCTTAGTTTGTTTTTTTTTTTTTTCCTTTGGAAGTTTTATTGTTAAACAACCAAGAAACTCATTTGATTCATGGCATTGTTACAGCAAGATGTAAACAGATGTGAAAGCTTGAAAATATCTTAATCAGTACACTCTTTTTCCATTGGGCTTGTTTCTTTTTCTTTTTTCCCTTTTATTTTTTTTTTCTTTTTTTCTTTTTTCCTAGAAAAAAGACTTTTTGTCGCTGATTATGTCATAATCAGCTAATGAATGTGTTTCAGTGAGGTAACGTACACAGACTAATTCATTCCAGTTCTTATTTTCTTACTTTACATGTACTCTATGTACTCTTTTCACAAAGTTCCCCAAGCCATCTTCCATACATAGCATTTACTGACTTTGTATGTGCTGATTAGTCTACACAAGTATGTTGCATATATGACACTAGGGGCCAGGTTAAAGGTATCCTGTGTGAACTATCAAACACAGAAGCAAAGATGGTTTAGTATTAAAAAGAAATCAATATTTGTTTTATGTTCTTCCTTGGAGGTTAGTCCATCTTCAAGCATTAGAGGGCCACAAGCATCCATTTTCCCTGTTTACCCTGCAGCTTGCCAGTTTTCTAACCAGGGAGAAATGTAAGTGGATATTGGAAAGTAAAGTTACAATTGCCTAAGCTTCCTTTTCAGAAGACTCTTGGTTTTAACGAATTTGTCAGAAAATATAATGCAGAAAAAGTCTTCACTTTTTACTTTTAAAAATCATATTCTTGAATTGTGAAGTAAGGCAACTCTTCTGCTTTTAGAACAACATTCAGATGTCTTTGATCTCTACATTTTGGGAATTCTTATTAGCTTAAACACAATCACTTTCAGGAAAAGTCCTACGAGGAGGGAGGATTTTTCTTAAATGGAAAAAAAAAAACCAACCACAACACAAAAAAGGGGGAGAGAGGGAGGAAAAATCTTTTCCTGTTTCTTCCCTGAGGCTGAACTGTTTATCACTCCATCCTTGTTCGATAGAAGTGAATTTTATAATAAAATTTTCCCTAATCGGGCTCTGTCAGTGAGGTGTCTTATCGTGGGGAGGAAAATGACACCGATCCTATCGAAAAACAGAGACGATGTCACAGTGTCCCCAATCACAGCTACTCAGCTTCCATATCTACCTTCTCCACAAACACCAAGCACTGCTTTTTCATAAGAACATCAAAACCTAGCGAAGTCATTAAAATTGCACCCGCGTAGAGTTGCAGGGATCAGCCGCACTAGCGCAAAATGGGATGTGGGAAAACAGACTCTCTAAATGTGCTAATTCCATTGTCACGTGTTTACGGCTTAATTTTAATCAGTTAAAAAAGCCACACATTGCAATAAATTGGCATTATCTTCTGTGACACCAGAGGACACAGTTGGTTCAAGGATTTAGAGGGTCGCTGGCAACAGTATATAGTGTTACAGACAAAGTATTTTTACGCTTGAACTACGGTAGCTAAGGTGCAATCCCCAGTTAAGACTGCAAACAAAGACTATAACCCACACAGTACTAAGTTCAACATGCAGACCACCTTCAGCCTGGAGACGGTGTAGAATGCTAAACTGAATATTGCTGTAGAACATTTTCTAATTTAATGGTTAAAGGTTATTTGTTGGCCACCATAATTGAGGTTGCAATTCAGTAACGTTCTCTTATGTGTCTTGTACTGTGATGATTTATTGGAAAAATCCCTTTGCTGTATTTGCATTGTTTCTAAACTGATGGTGCTTGTTTACATTGTGCCATTAGATTTCTTCCTCAAAACTATGCATTGCATTTTCTATTCCTCTACTCATGGAACTGTAGGTAAATCAGCCAACACGACCTGAAATGTGATAGTAGTAATACTGCTGCTTCCAATGAAAGGCTGATGGAAAGTTTAAGTTTTCTAATTAGGTAGTATCACAGGTCACATGAGAATTGTACATGGTATCCGTCTCTACTCCTCCCATTTTCTTTCTTTTCCTTCCCCCCTCCCCCTTAGACTTGTTCTCTCACTTAAATATGGCTGATCAAAATGTTTATAAGCAGCAGGAGAATTATTTTCCGTAGAGCAGTATGATCTAGCTAATAAACATCAGTTTCAATAAAACTATGTCTGTAAAAGTTGTCTAGTTTTATTTCAATGGATAAAACATGAAAAACGGGTATGACCAGTTTAATTCTAGAATGAGCAAACAAAAAGCAAGCAAAGAAACAGTTGGGGTAGGAATTTATCTTTTACTGAATAAACAGCTCTTTTTAAGATGTGAGTACATCCATAGCTGAACACAAATGTCTGTTTGAAGCAGCACTAAAGAGCATTGCTAAATAAGTACACAAAGTCATTACCGCAAAAAACAAGACGTGTTTAGTGTGGGATGCAGGTCCTCACTCTGCTGTTTCCAACATTTGGTATTTTGGCTTGGACAATTTAGAGCCAAGTAGGTAGCATATCATTTCCATGCGTTCTAAGCACGACGAACTCTTCAAAAATAAGCACGGAATCATAGAATGGTTAGGGCTGGAAGGGACCTTCAAAGGTCATCTAGTCCAAAGAAACTATTAACAGTCAGCGATGAGCAGCATTAGCAAATAGAGTGAAATTAGTATATGGATCCCTTTTGCATGTAAAGAAATAGGATCGTTTCACTTATTTGGAAACAGACCTGTAAAATTGTTTTAGGTGAAAAACAGAGGGACAGCGTTATCTAAGCTTGAGTTAAATCGAGGATTTTTTCATTAATTGCATCTTTATAAAAAATAAGAGATGCTAACAATGAAAAAACAAATTCCTTAATTATACAAAAAAGGTTTTACACTCTACAAATTAGCTCGTGTGTAAATAAGCGATAGCCTGAAACAAGTTTACTGTCTGATTTTTCTAATTTCATATCTATTTCCGTGCTTACATTTTTCTTACTGATTTGGGTTTGTAACATGATGGAAACTATGGTTTCTGCACTGCTTACCTGTTTAAACAGCTTGAGTAAATATGCGGGGTCATTTTATTAGAATAATAGAAAGAAGGAGTTGAGTGCAAATATAAAACACGCTTCCCTTCTATGTGTGGATTAGCAACGAACTCTGCATGACAAAAAAAGACTTCTTTATGTCAGTATACTTGGCTTTATAAAGGCCATTATGACTTTGTTCTCTAAACCAAAATACAAACATCTAGTTTTTTGAAAGATTTTGTTTGAGAGTTTTTCGACTGCATTTCTATGGATATGTACTCATATTCTGTTGGGAAGAGAGTGGCATTTTATTTTTTAAAAAGGGGGTTTATTTTGGTTTAAGATGTGGCAAATTAGCTAGGGGAGTGGTTTTTTGTCTAAACAAACTGCAGTGCTTGCATTTCCCCAGTTAGGACCCCCTAAGATTGTTCAACTCACTTATAACGTGACAGGGTCCTGACATGTCGTACTCAGGTTTGGGACATCCACTTTGAATGAAGTAACTGGTGTTATAACCAGTCTGAAAATTATTATCTAATTCTTTAGAGGTGTGAGCTGGTCAGTCTTTATCTCTTTCTCTCCTTCTCTGTCTCTCAAAGCTACCCAATTTTTACAATCCACACTTAGATCCTGTGCTGTGACTTGTTTGTGATCATATTTCAGTGGAGTTAACTGAATTTGGTTGCTTTGAGCTGAGTGAGGAATGGGGTGAGGAAGTGGGAGAGCTAGTTCATGGTAGATGCATATATAGGAGAGTATTTGTTGGTGCTTATATTTGCATGCTTCTGTGCTAAAATTCTTATAGAAAATTCTTATAGCTATAAGCTAAGAATTTACTTGTTACTTATGACATAGTAAAATATTTTACACTGAATATATCATTTTGAAAAAAAAAGTGTACATCTAAGTAGGTATTTTGACTCTGAAAAGATGAACACAAAACAACCAATATTAATGTACGCAAATGTGCATTAAAGGTTATGAGGTGAAAGCATATTTTCATATATATTTTTACATTCTGTAGTGTGTTTTTAATAGAAGACAAGTGAAAATCATTGTTTCAGATCTAGTTTCTCAGAAAAAAATTCAAAATAGTTGATGATTCTGCACAGAATCACCTGAGTTTCATCTTTTTATGTTGCAGATAATTTAATAAATTTAGACCTGTAAGTATGCATATTATATTAAAATAGTCTTTCGTTTGTGCAGCTCATCACTTTTGTAGGTAGTAGATATGTTTGCTTATCTAAATGCAGCAAAACCAGAGGGTTGGCACTCACTTATAAAACGATAAACTTCTTGTATTATACTTTTGCACACATAGGCTGCGCCGTTGAGCCACCGGTCAGATAAAACTGTTTTCTTACTTGGTATTGTGTAATGGGTGGAACTGAAGATGTACTTAACAGAACTGGATATCAGCATCTTTTTGTGTTTGGTACCATAATGGAATTTGGGGAAAATGCAGCATGTTTCTAAGTACCTACTTGTAACGTCAGTCAGTGTCTTATAAGTTTGACCCTATTAGATTTTTTTTTTGTATGTGTAAATATGCTGTAGTTACTTTTTAATACAGTGCTTATAGCATAGTTATTTGCTCTTTTGAAATGTGTATCAATTTCCTATTAAACATTTATCCATATACCAGGGATATTAATAATAAATTTACCAAAAAAAGCATCTGGCTGTATTTGAGTAAGGTTAAAAATACACTGTTCACAATATGCAAGTAGTTAAAACATGGTTTTCCTGAACAGGATTTAAACTTGATTCGTTTCAAAAAGGTGTCTGTTACTCTAATTAAAAGGAACTTTTTCAAAAAGTGTAAAGATACTTTAATATATATATGTTTGTGTGTGTGTTTATGTATACACACGCACGCACACACTTTTAATTTAGGTATTTAATTTTATCCATAGCGTAAGATCAAGCAATTAACCTCTCTATCTGTGAAAGGGATTTGAGAAGTCAAAGTGAATATTATTGCTGCTCATCTAATTGAAGATGTAAAATGTCCTGTAAGTCTAGGCAAAAGATTATTCTGTTCTGCTTAATTTGTAATACACATTAGTAATATATTTGCATAAACACTAACCACATCTAATATAGGAGGAGGGGGGCAGGATCTCTGAGCAGTGTGTTTAGTGTTTTTAGTTTTCTTGGGTTTGTTGTCTTTCAGTGTTAGATATTTGGGGTTTTTTACTTTTTGAATCAGGGTACAATACATGAAAAATATAAGCATGTTTAGATGAAATTAACAGTCAATGATACAAAGATATTAGGAAAAGAGGGAATTACCTTCTCTAATGGAACTATTAAACCTTCAGTTAGTAACTGATTAGTGAGATGAACTTCATATTCTGTAGATCTATGATATATCCTTAAAGACGCTGTATCTGTTACAGAAAACCTTCTGTTTAGAAACATGTGGGTGTTATTTTTAAGGACCAGTTTGTTTTATGCAGATAGTCTATTTTTTCTGACTGTTGTCATTAAAACTGGTTTTGCATGTGGCTGTGTATCTCTGTGTGTGTTCTGTTTATGAATCTTTGTGAAGAAGATAGGTTTTGTGGGGGCATATATGTGATCTTAAATCATTATTTGCATCTTTGAAATCCTGTTTTGTATTGCTGTGGCTGTTTTTTCTTTCTCGTCAGTGCGGATTCAGGATCTAACTTACCTGAAACACAAATTCTTCTTGGTCCTGATAAGATCACTTCTTATAAAGCAGACTGCATTCTTAAATGGTCGTTTTCAAAACTCTTTAATATTAATTTCAAATGCTATAACAGTGTAATGTAATTTTATTCTAATGTGATTCTATTAGGGTATTATTCTTTCATTTTTGTAAGTTCATATGTAGTCATGTCATAGTTTTTCATTACCAATGTATAATGATATATTTTGAAAATGTGCTGTCACTTAAATGTGTGTGTACTTAATTTGGTTAGGAGACATATGTCTGTGATCACTAAAAAAGCATAGCAGAAATTACAGTATAAAGAGCAGCAGATGTAGTCATTAGACTTGAAGTATACCTACCTTGTGAATGTAAAATAATTACAAAGTAATCAGAAACTCTTCCTTGTTTTCTAATATATTAAAGAGATGTTGTATAAATGTGGTGCAGTGGCATGGGGCAAGGTTTATTTTATGCCAGTGCAGCTGTAGTTAGGAAATCTGCAGTATCTGCAGCTTGTATGTATGTATAGTGCAGCGCAGTGGATCTCTGGCCTTGTAATTATTCTTGCTTATATTACCTTGCAACTTCCATTATCATAGTACTAAGGATCCTTGTCTTGGATGAAGACTGTGTTGTGTTATTTGCTGTGCAAATGCAGGAAAAAATACTTTATATTTCAAAACCCTTAGCAATCAGACAGGGGAAGATGTACGAGGATTAACAAGTGGAAAAGAAAAAGAAGAGCAGTGGTGATTAGCATCCTGGGCAGGGACCTTGACGCATCTGTGGCCTGCATGTGACAAGTTTGGGGGTGTTTTTTTTTTTTTTTCTTCTCACAAACATTATAGCAATAGGGTTTTAACATAGGAATTGAGAAAGTTCGTAGGGAGAACAGTAATTGTAGGTGGGTCTGAAAATCCTCTACTGTGCTGAGCAGTGAGAGAGGGGGAGAAGGGGGTGTTTGCTTGAAGATTTGACTGGTGAAAAGTTGGTCTTTTTGGCCTGTAATACATAGTTGCCAAGAGGTTAACTAATGTAGTGAGTAAAAATTGCTAATGTGCAATCAACTTGGCCTTGAAAATGAAGATAAGCATCTGAAATTTGACATGGGAGAGGAATGGAAAATGGAGGCAGGAGTGAAGGAAGTAAAGGGAAGCACTGCAAAGAGAGGGATACATTTCCCAAACCACTGACTAGAAAAAGATTGATTTTGTCAAGGCCAGGGAAGAGATTATTTGAGTAATCAATGCAAAAGCTGATGAAAGCCTGGACAGGAAATCTACGTATCAGTTGATAGGAAAAGTCTGTATTTCAGCATTTCCAAGAAAGAATCTACAAGATTTTAGACCTAGTCTGGTGAAAAGAACCTGAAGATTTTGCTTCAGTGATGCAGAAACAGCAATGGTACCATGAGAAAAGAGAGAAGGTAACAGGAGGAGTTGTGGGGATGGTAGAAAGTTGAAGAACTTTGTTCTAGTCATGTTGAGCTTGAACCAAAGGCTGGATATATTCACGTATGTCCCTACAAGAGAAAAGTCTTCCTAGATCATGTCTCTCTTCATTAAAACTAGATTCCATTATTGATAGTCTCGTTTACTTCTGATGGATAAGTACTTAATGTAATAAATCAGGAGGCTAGAACAAAACTGGTCAGCTCAGATTTAACGTGAAAACCTTCATCTGTCTCATGCAGTATGCCAGGTCGTGTGTTAGGATAGATAGACTGGAAAGGTCAAAATAAAACTACATGTTTATTCTCCAGGTCATCAAAGCTCATGCAAGGAATTTTTTACAGGTTTTGTTTTATTTGGGCAAATGGCTGCACGTTCTGATAAATGTGCACACTTAACTTTTTTCAATAATATCACTGTAACAGCACAGCGCTTGAATATTTAAAAGTGTGGTAGATCTAAAGCTTAGTTGTTGAACTTGTAGAAGCAATGATGGAATGTGTCAAAACCAATTGTTCACTTCAATGCTGGTGAGGGACTGAGAGATACAAGAGTAGTGTAACTGTTTGCTATCATGGAAAATATTTGAAATAACTCCTACAGCCTTAAAATGCGCAGTGATATTTTATGTATGTTTCTTTTGTATGTACACCTAGATGCATGCAATTTCTCTCTACCTCATTTTTTTCCCTCTGTTAATATATATGCACACACATACACATGTACAATTCTAAAGTAATGCTTGGTAAGTAGTAAAGAAACCCCTGCTAGTTTGTTGTCTTGTAAGTAGAATGGGTGATTCTAATGCAACCTTTGTACAATGAGGCACCCTCTTTTTTAGACCTGAGAATGGGCTTGTGTTCCCAATCATATGTCTGTCATTTCCAACTATACCTGAGAATAGTTTTAGCTCCTCTTCAAACCTTTTCATTTTGAGGGAGCTAGTCTGGTAGTATGGCAGTAACACATTAAGTAGTGGCCTTAGTATGGTAGCTGGAGTGTAGTGATTGATTCTGAATTTGTTGCCCAGGGATTGCAATAGGGGTGGCTTACATCAGACTTTATAAAATGATGAAAAAGATCCAGTAAGATTTTCGTAGCATATTTATTAAAGTATTTTGGTTTCTTTATTTTAAATACTTCAGTATTGCATATGCAAGCATTATACGTAAATGCTGCACAGAGATTTACATAGCAAATGGTCTCATTTCTAAGAGCTTCATTTCAGGTCCTGCGAATGAAGAGGCTTGCTTGCACCATTCTGTACCCATTTAATGTCTTGTTCCAGATTTCTTCGTGTTTACATGCTATTCCTAAGGGCTTTGTTGAAAAGGTTGGCTTTACACTGTGTACATTCAGCTTCAGCATTATCTACGCAAAGTTTTCCATGCCCATTGTCTTGCTCGTGCCCTAGAGAGAGAGAGTAATTTGATGTCTGTATTTAGACTTATCTCTAAAGTGGAGAGAGAAACTGCTGTCATACCTGATGGAGAAAACTGATTAGACATTGACACAGTTCATAGATTTTAGGAATGGAGGACTCCTAAATCATTATCTCACCTGCTGTATAAAAGAAAGCCAGCAAATCTCAGCTAATTATTTCAGCATTTAACTCAGTAAGTTGTAGGCATGAAAATATCTTGTCCAAAAAAACATCTGCCAATGGTTTGAAGATATCAAGAGATGGGGAAGTCACCTTTTTCCTTGGTAGTCGTTCCAGTAGTAAATCAGTCTGCATTTAAAGGAGTAGAAGATTCTATTTCTAATCCGACTTTGCCTGGCTTCAAGGTTCAGTCCTAAATTCTTCATGTTCCCTTTTCTGACAGACTGGAAACTGCATTAACAAATGGAACCTTCCGACATGAAAATATTTAGGACCGTAACTAAACTACTTTTCAGTTTTATCATGATAACTGAATTCCTTAAATCCATTATTGTAAAATAGGGTTCTTTGCCCCCAGTTTGTAAATCTTTTCTGTGGCCCTTCTCTGTACTCTTCAATTATTCAACACCCTTTTTAAAATACAGAGAGGAGAAGTAAGGCACTTTCAGTTCGGTTTGGTGTTATATTTCAGGGGAATGTGATTCACAGGTGATTCACAAAGATTATGCAAGACATCATGAGGCAGCTTCTGTGTTGCTTTTATGTTTCATGTCTGCAAGTTATCACAGTGTGTCATACCAACTCTGGTTTACTTTCTTTGTCTAACTGTAGAAAATGTGATAAAGAATCATAAGTAAGATAAAGTCTTGTGAGCACCCATGTTTTGTATTTTCTTCCTCCTAAATATGCAATTCCCACAGCTGAGATCGAGTAAGTCATATTTACAAATATTATAAAAACTTCTACAGACGATGAAATTTGGTAGCACAAGTGGTAACCCCAGTCCACCACTTCTCTCTCGTGCTGATGACATTTACACTTTCATTGCAGCCTTTAGTGTAGTCTAAAGATGGTAAAACCCTCATCTTGTTCATGCCTTTTCCATCCTCTTTCTCCTGCTACAAATCCATACTGTAGTCATGAGGTCTGTCCAATGACCACAGCTCTGTGTCTCAGGTGAGGTGGTGTTTTTTTCCTGCCTATGAATAGCACTGATCCCTGCTGGCTTTTTGTATTATGATTTGACGGTTTGGAGTTTTAAAATGGGATGTGGCCTAGAGGGCATATGCTTCAAAGTAGCTCACCTGCTTTCTCAGTATGTTACGGCATGTCCCTCTGGCAGAAGAAATGTCAGAATCCAAATTTTTTTTCACCTATCTGAAAGATTGACATCTGTGCTGCATGCTGCAAGTTCTGGGGATTTGTTGTTTTCTGAAGGAGGAGCATCCTGAAGCATGTCCTATTCAGAAACTTAGTAACTGCTGTGTGCAAGGTGGAGGAATGGGGTGATGGGAGAGGGCACAATAGATCTACTTTCAACTGCGTCTAGTTTTTATCACTTTGAGAAACAGCCATATAAGGAGATGCCAAGCTTGTAGCAGAAATGCAACCATGTAGTGGGATTCCTGCATTTAGCTGTAGCAATTCCAATGGGTGTTGCAGGGCCAGAAATGATGGTCTAATTGTTGGCAAAAAATGGGCACGTAGGTAGCATGGCCTTGATCAGCAGGGTCGTTTCACATAGGGAAGTTGACTATAGAGAACAGGTTAACAGAAATAGTGCTGGAGAAGATTTGTTCTAGCCCACTCACTGCAGAGTCAAGTTCTTTTTCTCTTTATTAATTATTTTTTTTCTTTATTTCTCCACTGCTGTCAAAGTAAAAAGTTTTTATTGAGAAGAAGCTGGCCGATTTCAGCCAGTGCCTCTCCTCACCAGCCTGTGCTTTTAGGGAACTTGATCATTCAGTTGCTCCACAGCCTCTGTTTCTGAGACTGTCTTCGTGTGCAAGCAGTGCAACTAGCAAAATGATTGCATTATTGCCCATTAGTTAGCCACACAACCTTAGTATTTTTTCATGGATTTTAATCCATGATAGCTAAAAGAAAAATAGTTTTACTTCTACTTTCATAAGTGTGTAAATGTGAGGTATCTGTCCTGGGTCAGACTGCTTCCATCTGCTCTAGCTTGCTTTCTTCAGACATGCGCAACATCGCATGACTGGCAAGAAAGTTTGAAGAGCTCTGTCTGGGTTATCACTACCTGTCCCACATGGAAATTACATGCCAGGTCTTTAATAGGTCAGAATTTACTTAAACTCTGAAATTTGGTGTTTCAGAAAGACAAGAACCATTACTCTTATCTGTATTAACATCTAAACTAGCACTGAATTGTAATGAGATTTCTCAGGCCATCTCTCTTCTTGTGTTTCTCTCAGCTAGAATAACCATCTGCATTGTTACAATACCCTGTAAAGCTAAAAAAAGGCTTAACTTTGGATTTCAATTTTTAAACAAAGCAAAAAGAAAACAATTTTATCCATCACGACTTTTTTCAGTTCCTTTCTGTTTATCCAGAGCTTGTTGGCAGTGTGAATTAAAGAGGGGACATTCTCAACGAAGGATGGCTGGCACAGTTTCGTTTGTTTTTTGTTTGTTTTGTTTTGTTGTTTGTTTTTTTTTTAAACTCCATGTATTACATTGCCAGTTTGTGAAGTTTTGTGTGTTTTATTTCTGACCATGCGTTGCACTGAGGAAATCCAAGCGGTGTTGATAGGGCTGTCAATGCCTTCATTATCAGGTTGGGTTCTCGGAACCCATTTTGCTGCTATGTGACCTTTTGTGCCAGTCAATAAAGTCAGTGGATTTGTGCTGGTATACAACTGGAATAACACAGTAATGAGTGAGGCCCCAGAAAACAGCAGGCAGCAATATATTGGTATATTTATCACTTTTAAAAGGTTATGGCAGCTTCCGTTGGCCTATGTAAAGAAGTTTCTTATTGGTTTAGTTAAACCTTGCTTAAACATTTGATTTTGTGTGTGAATCATGTAATCAGGATCTCATTACATTTTTATATTATATTTATACTCAAAACCTGCTTTAAATTGCTGCATTCATAGAATTTGTAACCCGCAATGCTTTCTTATGCTTTCCTCACGGGTTTGGGTTTTGCGAGGGGTCTCTGAAGAGTATGTCCTGGTATATCCTCCATGATCCAGTGCCGAGGCACAGCTGGGTGAGCTAAAGGCAGGGGAACAGCCTCAGCTCAGAAATGCCTCGTATGCATCTTTTTGAAACTGGTATATTTTCCGTAACTGCATTTATTAGTATTACTATTTTAATGTATCTGTGTATGTGCACGTATTCATGGTATCAGGAATGTGGTAGCATTCCGTTTTGTTGTCCTAAACGCTGCTGTTCGTCTCTGCAGTCCACGTAGTTCAATCTTTCAGTCTAGTGCATTTACCAGCCATTCAGGCTCCGTGCAGTATTCACACATATATTATGTAAAATAAAATAATAAAAAAAATACATTATTAAGACTGTGGGGGCCGTGAATGGATTATTACAATTTGCCTATCATGGTAATGACACCTGTTAGAGGTGTGACACAAAAGGCAGTGACAGGCAGTGTAATTTAGTAATTGTAGCTATTGTGCTGTATAGCTGGTCAGTTCACCAGGCAAGTACAAAGAAAGCAGTGTTAAGGCTAAGCAGGGGTGGGTGAGCTTAATGGAGAGAGCTACTGCTTTACTGAAAGAAACTTCTGGTGGAGGGCTAACTCCCAGGGGGAGGGAGTTAGAATGGGTTGAAAAGAATGAACAAAAGTGTAAAAATGGTACAGGTTTTCCTGTTTCGGTTCTTAAAGTGACAGGGGACTTCTGGTGATGAGCATGGTTTGCTCCAGTGGCCAAAGGGGGGTGGACAGGGAGAGGGGAGCTTTTTGAAGTACTGGGAGGGTGCTGATTTATTGCAGCTGCAGTACTGAGGTAAGCCTAGGCTGGTGCTTGTCTCTTTCTCCGTCTTACTGAACATCGCAGTTGGGTTTGGCAAAATTGTTTCCCTATCGGGGTAGTGATAAAGGGGTAACAAGATCAGAAGGTAAGCTTGAGAGGTCACAGAAGGCCGCTGCTTGCAGGTCAGAAACTTGTGCCTTGGACAAATCTGCGCATGCATATGTGATCTGAGTGTTCATTTGGATGGCAGGTCTGCCAACTGCTAATATTGTCCGAGAGGTTAACTAAGGTCTTCAGTGGCTTCTTTCCTGGTATATGGAAGCCATAAAGTTCATGAAGGTTTTTTTATGTTAGAGATAAAGGAGCTAAAGATACAGGGATAATTTCTTACTAGTTCCTTTGTAAATACATCTGTTTCATAAGCTGTTTGGAGCACAGACCTCATCTTCCATACCTTGGACACAGAGGAGTGAATATTCAATACTTTCTTAATCCCAAATATCATTGTTTTCGATCATTTTATGAGCAAAAGAGCAACACAAAGACTCCACAAATTAATCTTTTCCCTGATGCAATATCCCTGTAGACCCTTAATAGACTATGTAAAATGCATAGCCATTAATTAATTTTCTGTTTCTGTAATTACGAGAATGCTAAAACGCTTATAGACTTCTTATACCAGAGTTATTTATTTTTTTTAAAAAAAGTAATTTAAGATTGTCTTTATCTCTCTTCCCTCCACTCCCCATCTGGATATTTGATTTTCCACAGAGCATATTGGTCTTTCTTCATGTGAACCTGTAATTATTGAACAAATTGTTGTCACAATGAAGAACCTCTTAGACGTTTATGAGGATGCATTAGAAAACAATAGTCTTGAAAGATAAGTAGTGGACACAGCACTGAAACATATTAAGGCCAAATTGACTCATTTAACAGCTTTAAGAGAACAAGGAAGTAGCCTGAAGTTAACAAAGGTCTGCACAGCAGGGCATTTATGCTAGCAAACACTAATTCACATTTGCTAAACAGTATAAACAGATTTGCAGGCAACACCAGGCATCCCATTTAAAGGGATTAGGTGTGCCACTTACCTATTGTCTGGGCTGAGGAATGTGGGGTGCTCAATATGCTCCTTGCAATTAGCCCAATTAGGCAGACACGCCCCTTGTGCAAAGCCAGTTACAGGGCACTTAATCCATTGATTGCAAAGGTAATATTTCTTCTTTGAATTTAGAAGCTTGTTCCTTGGTGTTCCTTGCATCTTTGCTGATTCCACACCTAAGCGTTAAAGTGACCACTCTTCATGTGTCAGCCAGCAGTTGATAAAGTGTGTTTGGTTTTTATAAACCATGGAAACTGGTGTATTGACTTTGTTGCAGTCAGCTGATGGAATGCTGCAAGAGGAAAGGAATAACAACGAGCTTTGTAATCAGAGCAAACCCAAGTGTTAATAAATGGGCCATCCTCATGGGCTAATGCCAAGTGCAGGGTGATGCTTGTTTACGTTCAAAGTGCGCTGTCCTTAGGAGTAACCTGGCATTTTTTTCCCACGAAGGGTTAAAAACACAGCAGAGGATTGATGTGATATACATGCTATTATCACTAATTTCTGTAGGAAGTGATTTGTGTTACACTGGAGCTGCAGAAACCCCTGCATTCCTTGTTTCCTGCCCGTCATTCATGTGGTAAAGGCCATTTCCAGGCTCCTTCAGCTGGTTGGAGGGTCAATACAGCAGAGTCCCTCTGAGCCTTGGAAGGAAGTTAGAGAACCAGTCCCAAAGGCACTTTCCTAGAAAATTATTACAAAAGAAGGTTGTGTAAAAACGGAAGAATGAGCTGGTATTCAGAAGAGTACTTACATATTGTCTACAGGCATCTGAATTAATTGCAGATTATATGCCAAAGTTAAAACTGAATTTCGTGCCAATAAAAAGGAGCTGAAGCAAGCAGTGTGTGTTACTGGGAGATCTCCCTGCTGTCTCTACTGGCCTTCTGCTGGCTGCAGAGGAGACTGGTCACAGTGCTGAGCAGCTGAGCGCTGCCTTGCCCAGCAGGAAAGGTTGGGTGCAGGTGTGACTAACACCACGGTGGGTGGGTGGGTGGGTGTGCACTCAGGGCATTGCAGGGGGTCTGGAGATTCTGCAAACCTCCTAGCTGACTGCTTCAAACATGGACCTTAAGGGGTCATTGCAATGGATTAGGCTGGTACAGGCTAATTCCTCAAATGCTGATGGTAAAAGCCTCACCTAATGCATCTTGAGCTTCAAATCTGCCTACGCCATCTCTGTCATCGTCAGTACCTGTTTTACCAGTGATAGTGTTTCAGAAATCCATCTCTAGCCTTATAGGGATGTCTTTCTTCAAAGAAGCTTCTCAGGTTTGTAAATGATCTTCCTGGAGGTAGAAATACAAAGTTCATAAAGCGCAGAGAGATGAGATTTGGCACTGGGCTCCATTTCCTAAGGAAAGTGGAAGAATATCCAGTCTATGAAACCGAAGTGGGTCATTCCACTCGTGTCTTTCAGGTTAAAGTATTGTGCATAAAATTATCATATAAGGTGTAAAAGAATGCTTCTTTCCAGCAGACAAGAAGTTGGATCAAAGGCAACACACCTTTTCTCGAGTGCAGCCTTTACTTCTTATGAAATCACTGGGGCATCTTGGTGGGTTGAAGGCAAGGATGTGGCTACAGCCCTGCTTGTGCCCACATTGAACCTTCCTGGAGTCAGGCTTGTTGTTTGTGTACAGTGTTTAAAGGGTAATAGCACTAAATGCTGCCCTCACAAACCACGGTAATTACTACTACTGCTGAAAAAACCCAGAACATGAACAAAAATATCATAGAAAAGCTATTTCTAACACTCGTGCTGCTCTTTATGGCTAAGTGGCAGCCATCGTTTTTTTCCTAAATTATGTGTTCTTTTTTCAAGCATTTAGATGATGCAAACCAGATTTTTGTGGCAGCATTATTGCTCATGGCCAAAAGAGCATTCAAGGAAACACTATATTTCTGCTAAATTGCCATTTATTCAGAACACTTTGAGTTGTTTATCTTTTTTCATTCTTCTGACAAATCAAGTAGCCATTGAGCCTGTATTTCTGAGTATAAGTTCAGTAATAATTTTAGTAAAAGTAATAACTGCCATCTACTTTTAGGGAGTAAGAGCATGCAAAGTTCTGGCTTTTGTTTTATTTTCAAAAGGAAAACTCCCCAGGAAAATTGTTTTTCCAGTTTGACAGTAAAACTTCCTGTTTGTTTTGGATTATTTTTTTCTTACATGTAGCATTATAGTAGAAATTTTGTTGGTGTAATTGTATTCTAGATAGTGTTCTAGAGTTATTTTTTTATTTGCTCATCTATTCTCTGGACTGACATTTTTAGTTTAAAAAAAAAAAAAAGATTCTGAGCATTCATTAAAAGAATCCTGTGAATGCCTTTTAGTTTTTCATATTGCTTTTTATTCACTTTGAGTGTTCCTAATAGTAAGTGTTTAATGGAGGGAATGTTCCAGAGAAAAAAAAGAGTAACAGATGATCGTGCAAAGGTATGTAATTATGAATATTTGTCCCAGGCATGTGAATATGAAAGTTCTTTGGGGTTCATCCAGTCAGCAAGTAAGAACAATAACATGAGATGGAGGTGATTAATCAAGCGTTGCAGAGAGAAAAATATGAATTACAAGTAATCAAAACAATATCTAGGACAAATAGTTCACAGGCAATCCACAGGCCACACATGTTCACATGAACAAATTATTGAATTGTTTCAAGGTGAGGACATTTGTGTACATGAAAATCTTTGTATGCAGTCATGAACAGAAAAATGTACTGATACAGTTGCGTAAATTGTTTGCATGATAAATGCTATAAAATTCCTGATTCAAAATAGACCATTTCTGTTCTGCCTGTAAAGAGTGGGAAGTACAACCATTAACTTAGAACTGACTTCAGACTTGCATTAAAGAAAGGAAGCTGACAGTGAGCTCCGTCCAATGCAGAGTATACCCCTGAAAAATATTGTCTCATTCATCTTTGAGCATAATACTGTGTTTCATTTTAAGATGTTAAAACCTAGACTGAAGGATCAAAATAAACATATTTTTCTTTGTGGTATTTTCTGATTTTTGTCATTTCTGCAATGCATGTCCTCTTGTTCTACTGCTTGACTTCTGCATAACAGCTAGTTCCCTGCTTGCTTTAAAAAATCTAGAGGTTTTATAGGGATATTTTTTATCCTTCTCGCTAGGCATTGTAACTTTTAGCTCAGTAGTGTTTAATTCCATTACAGTGAATTAAGTTTACCTTAGGATCTTTGGAGCCCCTTAGAGGGCTGATCTGAATAATGACTGTGCAAAATAGATTGTTAAAATAACTAGATTTTATGCAGTTTCTCTTTGTTCTTTCCCTTGGCTTCTGTAATTCATAGACATGGATACAGGATGAGTGAGGTTAATGTGGGAGACATGTTCCCACAAGCTCACTGGCTCTTCTGACTTCCCTCCTCAGTCAAAAACGGGCTCCCGTGGGTGGGGACCATGTGAGTGTCCTTCCTGGGCTGTGATGTGTGCCCTCCAGTGTGATGAATTTTGTGCATCAATCCCAAGTAGATGACCAGCAGAGGAATCAGGATGGTCTTATGTACAGGTCCTTATGAATTTAGTAGCAAATGAACTTTGTAATGCAGAGTACGGGCTGAAGTTAATTTTCTTTATGGTTTTAATTGTAGCAACCTTTAATTGCTAAAGCTCAAAAATATATCCTACTCATCATCAGCACTCCTGATCTGTGTCGTGTCTGGGACAGTAGAGAGCAGTGGAGTAAAGAGTCATCCAAGCTCCTGACATCACTTGGCTTTTCCTTGGGTTCTCACAGGTCAGGGGTTTCGTGGTTTGTGTAAGCGGCTGTGGTCCTGCTTCTGGGCCAAACCAGACAGGCCTTGGTATAGACATGGCATCGAGTCATATGCTTCCTTGTAGGACAAATAAAAGTGGCTTATACCATTTTTGGGCAGATTCATCCCATCCCTCTGCAACCTTGGCAAGCTCAATTGTAACAAAGCAGACATGGTTTGGAGTCAGGCGATGCCACAGGGTGTAAGGGTCACTTTGAAGGAAAGGGAAACCACCTGTGTTGGGCATGGCTTATAATTTTGCTGGATGCAGCTGCACAGCAGGAATTAGAAAGGGGAAGCCACCATGTCCTCTGTGCTCAGAGGGCCTTCGTGTGTCCCTGTGTGGCTGGAGGTTGTAGCTGTACCCGTAGCCCGAACAGTGGGGAAGGAGGAGGTCTCATCCCAGTGCAAACAATTCACTAGACGTCATCCTTATTCACTCTTTCCCTCGTTCTCCAACACAGAGCAGAGCAAATAAAACTATTTGTCTTCTAGGGAGAAGCAAGGTGGCTAATACAGGCTCGTCAGTCTTTATATGCTGGAGTGGAGATTTCCAGAGTTATTTCCGGACTGTAGGGGTGAAGTCCAATATCAATCTCTTCAAACAGACTGGGGGTTTCCAAAGCTAAATCAGGTTTGTAGGGACAAAGTCCAGTGTTATTCCCTTCAAACAGACCGTGCAGCCTCCAGTTTGTGAGAGATGTGTTAACGGGACCCTGTGCGTGTTCTAGCTCTGATTCATTTATAGGTTTTCTGTGATTTTTTTAAAATCCCCCATTTCAGCTTTGCCATTTGTAATTTTCGTTTGACAGCTGGAGAGGTGGTGGGAAGGGAGGAGAGCTGAGATGTTACTTACTTTGCTCTTTTGGGATATAGGCCTCATTTTATGGAACTATTGAAAGTTCTCAGTAGTTTCGTCCCTTTTTGAAGCGCAACAGAAAGTCACTGCTGCACTGATGTCATCAAAGAAAAATGAGCCGGTATTGAGCTGAAAAGTGCATAAAAAGTTTATGGATCTTTTAAAAAAGTTTTACCGTGAACTGCAGCAGTGGATTTTAACTTGAACAAAACCAAATCAAGTGTTAAACCTTTCCACATTTAGATGCCGTAATGGTAACTGAAACTTTAAAGGCAGCGTTGAGAGAGGCGAAGTGCTTAGTGAGAGACCCTGGCGATGTGCACCGGAGGCGGATCCAGAGCAGGAGCCCGGCTGGGTCTGCCGGAAATCGATGCTAAAACTTGGTTAAACTAGACCGGTGCCAAGAATTTATCGCACATCTGTTTTGCCTTGATTTTATATTTAATTATCACCTGCAAAAAGTCTGATTTCTGAGCATTTATTATGAAATTAATAAAAGAGTTTACAAGGCAGTGCTGTAATGCACTCCGGGGTGTGTCCTGCTGGAACGGTGCCATTTCCGAAGTTGTTGAAGTTGTTCCTCATAAAGTTTGTGCTTCAGTTTGTGGCCAGGGCAGAACAATGTCCCAGGAAAAATACTGCATAGTTCTGGTAGTGCTGCCTGGCAGAAAGCTAGCTGCCATGCACGGCCCCAAAATGTGTCAGGGCTGTGCATACAGCAGGCTTTATTCTGAGCCGTGGATGATATGGCATCAAAGTTATGAAGACTTCCTAATATTCACTGTTGTGCTATTTACTCATTTCATTTCTGAGAAATTCACACCGAAGATATAGTAATACGTTAAACATATTCATGGTAAGATGCATCTTTATATATGTATGCATGCATGCATGTGCGTTTAAAACGATGAGGAGCTAATCCTAAAAGATGAGAAAACCTAAAGAGGAGGAACTCATTTGAAGCTAAATAAACACTTGAGGAGTTTCTTAATCTGTTACTGTCTTTTCTCAGCAATGTAAGCAACAGGTGGTGTGAGATTAGGTATCTTTTTGAGTGTTGTGGTTTTGGCTGTCCTTGTGTAGGACTCAAGTGTATTTTAGTACATACTGAGCACTTCCATGTCACAGCAACCCTAGGTTCTGTGCGTGTCAGCACTGTGCAGCCTCAGTCAAGCAGCTTTTTCGTTTACTACTTCTCTCCTTTGTATTTTTTATTTATTTACTTTTATTTTCCATACTGCTTCCAAAGATGCTTTCTCCCAACAAGTCAGGAATTTGATCCACTCAAAAATAATCAACATAAAGGGTTTCCATCAATGCGTGACCAATATTTTTTCCTGCCTTTTTATGTCCTTTTTTTAAAAAAGTTCAGGTTAGTCCTTTTTCAAATTTCTGTTCAAAGGAAATATTATTGAAAGTTTAAGCTTAGTAGATTGAGAAAATTTAATTAAACAGATTTTTGATACATACAATTGCACTTATCAGTGGGATAACTGCAGGATGTTGGGTGCAAAATGTATATGCTGAAGTTTCTTTAAAACTTCTGTTCCTTATTACTATTATTATTATTATGTTATTCAATTAATATGGTGCCTAAAGGCTGCAACCATAATGAAGACTTCACTGTATTGAGTATTTTACAGGCACATGGTATGACTTAGGATGTGAATGGATGGTTGTGATCAATTCAGTTGTGGTACCTTCATGATTTGTTTCTCATATGAGTAACAATAACTGATTATATATTAATTACTACTTTGTTGCAATCAATGCTGGCCTGCAAGGGTTGTTTAAACTGATGTACTTTTCTCTGTAATTACAGTGGTTTAGAAAAACATAATGGGCTAAGAGTTGATTACCTCATCTTACGAAATAAATGGGTGGCCCTGGGCTTGCAGCAATTTCATCAACTACCTATAGCCAGAGTCTTGGGACTGAACCTCTAAAAGCAAGGCACATGCAGTTTGGGAGAAAAAGACATGTTATAGGTTAAGTGCAAAAGGAGAGAATTTTCAGCATACAGTGCTATGTCCCTTAATGCTGTTTCTGTCTGACTATTCTGTATTTTTCTGCTTACTCCACTAGTGCAGATCCTAGAAATCACAAAAATCTTGCATCTGACCTTGTGGACTAAACTTTCTACTTCCACTGTTCCAGTCAGAGAGTTATTTTGTGGTATGGTCCATTGCTCAAAGTGCTGTGGCAGCTTTTCCTTTTGTGGAAAGCTCCTTCCTCAAGTGCCTCATGCTGCCCAGAAATGCAGAAACATCGCAAATATTTTACGTCAGCACCAAGTCGTTCAGAAACTAGCTGGCAACTTACCTGCTTCTTTGGTGCGTAGGTGAAGTTGCTACTTGCTGCCTGGAACCATCCTGAGTTGGCAAGCACAGTCACCCACCAAGTTAGAGACTTGTTCTGCACTTGTCTGAGCTTCCAAAATATGGAATTTATTCCCTTGTATAGCACAGCAGTCAGAACAGAAGGCAACATCTATATGATTAAAATTTTGTGAGATCTGTGTTCAAATACACTGGCAGATTCGATATAAATCCTCGAAATAATATAGAAACTGATCTCTCTAGAGATGTTCACACTCTGAGAACTTCAAAACCCGTCACTGATGGTTTTAGACTTATTTTTTTTCAGGATGCTGTCTGCTTCTCTGGAAGTTATTTAATGCCATGTCAATTAGATAATTGATTTGAATTATTATTTGATATGTACACGTTTCCAGTTCTGCACTGAGCATGTGGACTACTCTACCTTTTCTGCCGTGAAAATGAGCTGTTTCTATTTCAGCCAGGACTGACTGTGGTTTTCCTGTTGCTATAGTCAGCTCCAAAAGTGTGTTATGAAGTAAAGTACACTGCTACTGTTTATTCACAACTTACATATATAGACAAGCACTCGTTCTAATCTCATATACTAATGGAGTTAATAAATGCCTGTTGGAGGTAACACTCTGTTCCTCTACTCTTGTGGCCAAAACTTCACTTCTTCTGAAGTTCTGTCTGTTAGAATTTTAGTTTACAAAGATGAGACAAACATATGATGTGGGGTTTTTTAATTGGTGCTTGTTGATTAATTTATTGCTTCATAATCTGTTTATGAAAATTTAACTGTTCAAGTTTACTCTTAAAATAGCAAAGACTAATAATGATAGTATCTATTAATATTGTTAAATAATAAATAATATTATTTATATCATAGAATCATAGAATGGTTTGGCTTGGAAGGGACCTGAAAGATCATCTAGTTCCAACCCCCCTTCCGTGGGCAGGGACACCTTCCACTACACCACGTTGCTCAAAGCCTCATCCAACCTGGCCTTGAACGCATCTTTTCTTCCTAGATATTATAACCTATGTAATAATAGTTCTGTAATTTCACTGTGAAAAATAGTTACCTAAGGACCGTATCCCTGGAGGTGTTCAAGGCCAGGTTGGATGAGGCTTTGAGCAACCTGGTGTAGTGGAGGATTTCCCTGCCCATGGCAGGGGGGTTGGAACTAGATGATCTTTGAGGTCCCTTCCAACCCTAACCATTCTATGATTCTATGATCCGGTTCCTTTTATTCATCCATTTGGAAACAAATTCTTATTTTTTCACTTAGAATGCCAATCTGTGTGACACTGTCCATTTTAAACAAATTGTTTTAACTTTTGAGATATAAATATGCCATCAACTCTGTTGTAGATGTGGAGGCCAGCAGCAGAAATCAAGGTTTCGTCTGTTCTCCAGAGTGTAATCTTAAGACTTAACATGACTGAATTTGCAATGAACTGTTTCTAGAAAGATGGTTCCTCCTTTTGCTCAGTACATCCATGTCCTTCTTAACTGATACTTCACTTTCTGACAATAAGATATTTCCCTTCTTTACTTGTTTTAAAAATGTTCTAGAAATTGTATTTCTTCTGTGATACACTCCTTTAAGTTTGTTACCTGCTGGTTTGGAAAGGGTGAAGAGATGGGAATTCAGTGTGTTTATACAGCGCCTAGTACAATTGGATCCTAGTCTCTTAGAAAAAGCAAATATTAATATGCAGTTTTGCATACCATCAGTGCAGTTTTCACGTTACGTATTCAGACTCTTAGAACCTTAGTTCTAAAGACGTACGAGTTAGAAATTAATTGAATTAGAGCTTCAGATTCTGACTTCAGTTTGTACTGCCACTGGTCAGAAAAAAATACTTCTGAACTCAAAAAATTTTGTTTGAAATTAGACAATAAACTTGTATTCTCCTGTGATGTAACTTGCTGTGGAGTCTGGTATAATTACAGCCGTATTGTCAAGTTTATATATCAAATCAAGCTGCTACTGAGCATATCAATTCTTGAAGCTTTTCTTGCCCTCTAGCCTTTGGTAGGAGTTGCAGCGTGCTACAGTGAGGTATACAGATGGGTATTAAGGCTGTTGATGTGCTGAAATACACCTGTGTGGTAATTAGAAAGAACATCCCTTGTGAAACCACATATTCCTTTAGTTTTTGCGTTAGTACATACACATGTAGCATTTTTTTTGGTGGTAATGGGATTAAGATTTGAGTGGAAAGTTATGATACAGGCCCTGTGAATTTTGTAATGGAAAACAAGAATTTTTCTCTTCAACATCAGAGAAGACCGAATTGGCAGTGTGAGGCCATTGGCCTTCTAAGGTTTTAGCAGGCGATATTAATTTGCATATTAAAGTTCTCTTCATTTATCCTGTGTGTTGTTACTTTACAGAACATTGTTTTGGCTGCTTATAGCTAGTGTGTTGAGTTTTTCAAACATCGTGTGTTAGTGGATTAAATAGGGATGCCTTGCTTAAGGTGTTTCCAGTCACAGATTTGTAAATGGTAAGGAAGAACACGAGCTTGTCTCTGAGTTGTGTCCAGATTAAGGAAAAAAATTAAAAAGGGAAAACAAGGAAAAAAATCGTGCAACCAAAAGACTGGACTAGGTCTCAGGAGATCTGAGTTTGGTCCTTTTTTCTGTCACATCCTTCCCATCTGACCTTGCTTAAATCACTTAGATCTTTTATAGTTATTTAAACCTTGTCTTGTCCTTAATCTCTGTTCCATATCTCCTTAATTGTCCAAGTGGATTAAAGCATCATTGCCTTTATCCTTTACCTCTATATAATGTATATATACTGTACTGTAAATATAGTGTGAATTCTTTGCAGCAGTGGACTGTCAAAGAAAAGTACATAACAGTTCTTAACATAAAGCAGTGTAGATCTCACCTGAATGTCCCAGTATTACTGCAATATGCAATAACTGAAAAAAATAATATACATTGAGCATTTCACCCCCATACTAAGTTTATTTTGATTACTTCAAAAATTGATGTCATTTCCCATAAATCACAACAGTATCAAAATGTGAGTGAGCATATAATGAGACTTTTCTATAAACCACAAAGCATGGAGTATTTTTTACTGTCTTCTGAAGCTGACGGTAGGTAGACATAAGGTAAGAGCAGGCACTCTTATTGCCATTAAACCCTCGGCGCATCCTGCTTACCTTGTCAGTGTTAAGCAAATCACTAGGTTTTTAGTTATGAGGGATTTTTTTTCTCCAGGCCAGATTTCCAGGAAGTATATTTGATTTTCTAGTTTTCCTTCTTGGTATGGCACATGGTCTGCTTTCTGGCATCACTTGTGACTTTTGTTTGAAAAAGTCACCCAAGTTCTCAAGGGCTTAGAATGTTGGTAGTGTCCTTGATCCTTCTTGTGCTCTTCCTCTCGAACACTGTAATTGTGGCTTTTAATCTTCAAGGGTTTTTTTAAGTTTCTTAAATGATGCTAGGAAGAACTCCTGTTTGTTTTGTGTGTTGACTTGTAGGATAGATGGTTCTGTGGCTGCTTCTGAACTCGACATATATTTGATTGCACTGTTTCTTGCTATTGAACTCTGTTCTAATATCCATTTTTCGTATGTAGCAATATATTAGTTCCAATTACTCGTTCTTACGAACAGCCTTTCCTCTAAGAACATTCCCATACTGAGGTACTGAGAAAGCTGAGGTGAAATCCATAAACACCTGAAGTTTAACCGAAGAACCCAGCCAATAAAATGTGATTGCAAGGCCATGGACATAGGTCCTATCTTGCCGAGCTTACTTGTCAGAGCACTTCAGAAGAGAGGGAGTAGGCAGAAGAAAGAACAAGGACACTGTGAAATGCCACAGTTGCAGCTTTTGTTTGCTTTCTTTCACATTCTGTTACTCCATTAAGACTTGGGCAGCATGTTCCAAGAAGTGCCAATTCTGTACTGAGCTTCAATCAAGAAAAATGTGAGGTCACTTGCAAACCAGCTGCAAGAGAGTATGTGCTGTTGTTGCTCCTCTAACTCATGCCATTTTAAACTCATTTTTAAAGATAAAATGTCACATTAGAAGCATTTGACTTCAGGTTTCATGGAAATGCTGCAGTATGTGCTTTCAAAATGATGATGATTTATATTTTATTCCTTTTTATAGACTTAATGTGTACAGGCATTGAGGAGCAAAACCTTAATGTTAGGGTGCTATTTAAGTACAGATTTCTAGTGTTCATGAAACAGTATTTTTGTACAGAGAGAAATGAGCTCAGTTACTGAAGGTAACTTTTCATTCCACTTAGACACGTTCATTGTATGTATTGTGTATCCACATGTCTCCAGACACGCAACTGAAACTTGCTTCGTGGTGTATCCCCAAACAGGAGACCATAGTTCATGTGCCATTAAAGGTCATCACATGGTTGTGTAGTTGAGGCAATAGATCAAAGGCACTTTTGTGCAATTGAGGGGAGATCACTGTCTCGAGTGAGAAAGCATATGGAAACCATACATTTTTCTTCACCTAGTCTGTTTCATTTAAACCTCTGTATTCAGTCTTTGAAAGCCAATATTAAAACCACCTATCTTCATATCTCGCATGCTGTTCCTAAGCTCTTGAATAGATTAAAGGATGTTCAGTATAACGGAAGATCCTCAAATTGACCACAGCGGTGTGTTCTAGTTAAGGAGCTTAGTGATGACTTGAGCTTTGGTAGAAATATGTGTAAGGAGATGGTATTTAAGCCAGCCTGCTAGAGTCTGGCCTTTAAGCTAGATCCTTCCTTCCAGCATAAGCAAGGCAATGGAAGGTTATTCAAACTTTGTAGATAGTATTAGTAAAGACATAAATTGACCAAATATGGCATGATCACCTTGGAGAAGGATTTTGCCACATATTAAAATAGTTAAATGTTCCTAGAAATAGATGAGTATTATGTGGGTAATGAGGAATATCGTTTTCAGCTGGGCACTGGAAACTTGGTTATATTTTGGAATTCCCAGAGGAGAAACACTGGTATGATGTCTAAAAGATAGTGACAGAGGTGATGTCTACATTAAACATTTGTGCTCCTTCACATGGCTATTTGCTAAATATTTATGTTGGAATATATTTCATTCTTTTTTATGATTAAAGTTTGCACAAAGTATGCATGTTTGTTTGTGTCCCAGGGACTGGGGTCAGTGCTACAAAGTGAAAGACAACTGATTAGATGCTACTTTGGTTTAACAATTATGTATTTATTTATTCATGAGGTTTCAAATAAGTTTAAAGGCATTTTATTGTTTTTTACCTTCCTAAACAAAGTTGTGTATCTTGAAATCTCACAGGTTTTTATGAAAGGATAGCTATTAGAAGTAAGGAAAAGAAATGGATAATGAACTTTAAAAAAGACGATCCTGTGTCACAGCTTGTAGTCAGAAATTTAAAAAAAACGACAATTCTTGAAGGTTAATTACTTACCACTGTAATTGGCAACTCTATTGACGATCTTACTTTTATCATGGTAATTTTTTAGGTTTGATTAACATAGCTTTATGATTAACAAACACGATTGGATATTTGCAGAATTTTCCCATATATTGAAGCTTAAAACTTTTCAGATCATTTGGTTACAAATGTTTCTGCCAGCTGCTTCTGGCCCTTCAGTAGCAGATACCATTTTCAGTTCCAATCTCTGTATGTCCTAATACCTAGCTTACATCTTAAACTGGCAAATTAGACCTACATGGCACTCCTAAGATCTGATGTTCCCTGAATATCCACACATCCCCAAATATTTTCATTTATTAACAAAAACTTTTTTTTTTTTTATCATAGCTTTTCCCATTCTGAATGCTGCTTCAAATATTTTCCGTCAGTTACCTCTTTGCATTACCTCTCCTTGTTTTATCATGCCAGTAACTTCCCATCTTCTAGCTCATTGGAAACAACCTTTAAAGTACTTTCTGTGCTATCCTCAACTCTGTTCCTGTCTCCTGTTCTTTAGCAGGAGATTTGAGTGCACAGCTGGACGGGTAATGATGATTGCCTCCATCACCCGCAGAGTGGTTTTGGCTATTCTTCCACATGCAGTGGCTCAACAAAAATTAACCCTGCTCATGTATTGTGGGTGTGATTTCATGCTATAACTGACCTAATCTAATGGCGAGCTGCCACTGAAAAGCATAGGTACGGACCTTCTCCTCATCTATACAATAACAGGTAATTTACTTAATACACGCGGGGTAATTTTCTGAGACCTCTTGATGTACTGCTAACTTTACATTACAAGGTATTTACACTTACTGGATTGAAAATTTACCTTGCAGCAGAAATAGGAGGAGGGATAATGGTCAAAGCCTCCGTTCTGAAATAACTAGTCATCAGGCACAATGGAGGAGAATAGAGCAAGGCGTGGGTGAACGTGGGGAATATAAAGATACTGTAATGCCTGTTTCTGTGCTCTCCCATCCTGAGCTGTTGTTAGCCCAAGCCCTGACATGAGTCCGCACAGCCCAGCTGGTTTATCTAAAGTCTGGCAAATGAGTAGAATAAATGTCTGGGAAACATGGATATGGAAGAGTGCCCTGCTCTGTCTCTACTATTGCAAGCCATTAAACCTACACAGACATGATTTTCCCATGTCTGGCTATCAGTGTGTTTATGGCCATTTTGCTTCAGGAGCATGATACAAGGTATCTGTATCCATGCCTTAAGATGTGTAAAACCGGAAGTTTCAGTAGGTATTTAAAGTTTTGCAAGATTTTTTTTTTTATTGTTGGTGTGCACTTTCGTCACATTTTTCACCTGAATTTTACAGTCCTTCAGAGTGAATTGTTAATGAAAATGCTAATTTTCTTAAGTGGTTTATCAAATTTTTATTCTTCAGTTTATGATGTTGTCTTTCATTCCAAGGTGATTGCTTCTTTCCTTTTTGACCTCTATGTGCTGAAAATCTTGCGTTATTGCTATTTAACTTGAGACTAAGCAGTGTTCATAAAATATATCTGTATCTATATATTTTAAGCATTGATTTTTATCACTCTTCACAAATAGTTTGAAGAGCTGTATTATGAATCCCAGTGTATTTATTCATTACTGTTATAGAGGCCAACTTAGCAAAATATTTTTTTTTCATTTTTCTTTTGTCTGACGTTTTGACTTGGAGACCATGGTATTATTTTTCTTTTGTCTGACATTTTGACTTGGAGACCATTTGCATACTCTGTTTTCTGCCTGTTTGCTCTCGGTATATCATGGCACTGTCCCACAAACTTCATAAGATTATCCTTAATTGCCCACCTTTCTTCTAACACTAGTTCCTATTTTTGTACCCAACACAAGAGTTAATATCGGGATGCTTCCAAGAGAAAGAAGTAATGTAATTTGTGAGAGGTTCTTTCAGGAAGGTTGTCTGATTACTGAAGATGAGCTATCATAATTAAGTAACTCAAGTTAAAATAACGGACCACCAGATAACTTGAGTTTGAGCTGAAATTTCTGGCTCAAGGTAAACCACTCTCCTGTAGGCTGAAGTTGTTGCTATCCAAAGTTGAAACTCGGGTAGTCTGTACGATTTCCTATTTAACTTGAAGACTTTCTTTTGACATTACAGACAGGTCAAGGCTAAATTCAGTTCAGTAATTTAATCATTAAACATTTATTTTAAGTTATGTTCCATCCTCTCCAGTGTCAGGAGACCAGTCTTTCTGGACCAGCACAGACATTTTTGAGTATCCCCCTAAGCGAACATTAGCAAGGAATGAATGAAAAATCAGACATTCTGATGTTTTGAAGAAACTGAAGGCAGTCAAAATACGGTTTACTGAAGATTTTATGAAGGAGCACCAGGGTCTTTACTTGATAAACAAATCCAAATCATTGAGAAAAAGCTTAATTCTGGAAATAAATGAGGGCTTTTTGTTTGACAGTTTTTATGTATTCTAGCCTGCTCGTTCTGGGAACAAATTGTTTTTAATTGATTTAGGTAGAATTTGCTATTTCTTAAGCAGAGAGATTACCATGAATAGTTCATAGTATTTAACAAAATATTTCTTCCTGTAAAGGAAGATTTTTCCAACACATCTCTGAAATACTGTCATCTGTTACTTTCCCTAACACATGTAAGAGGAGTGCACAGCTAATGTGCACTATTGGAAATCAAGCTAAAGAAGCCAGACCCTTTCTCTTCACACTGGCGTTCATGTTTAATATTAAGACCAGTTATCTTCCTGTAATTCCTACTAGCTTACTGAAGCTTCTGTAAAGAAGATTAAATTTTTTTACAATGGTGAGATGTTGTGTGCTTTGATAAGGAAATGTTTCTTTTCTGTAAGTCAGTTGTTAGTAATACAACAATTATTTGATAATATTTCATTCACAATGGCATGCTTAAAATAGTTGCTGCCAATTCATTTTTAAGAGAATAATTACTTGTTTCTAACATCCCTAAAGAAATAATTATGTAATAAAAAAATTACATGACTGACATATTTGTTACCTATAACAAGTGGAAATATTCCTTGAATTTTTAAGCAATTTCTTAGGGTTTTATATTTAAATATTGAAACCTATTAAAATTGCCCATGGAGATTTGTGGGAGAGGTTATCTATGGGCCTCTGCTAATTAATTATGATATATCTTACTTCCATGTGATTTGTCACTACTAGTCCTGTAAGGACTACAGGAAAAATCATTTGTTTAATCTGACTGGGACCTTGTGGCATTTAATTGTAAGCATAACTGTGATACAATAAATCCAAATGAATTTGGACAGTGATTAACAGGGAGCTCCTTGATATGGTAATGAGATTAAAAAACTGGTTCCTAAGTGCTTCCGTTGATTTCATTAACATTTTTGCAACTAAACACTTTTTCGGGTAAGAGTGGTTGCTGCTTGTTGACCAGTATACATTATAGGTTGAATGTAACCTGCGTGAAGATATTTGTGTCTGTGTACAATGTATAAATATTTATGTATATGTATATATGTGTGTGTATGGAAAATGTACAAAGAAAATACGATATTGAAAACTTACGGTGCATTTAATTATGATGAGCCAAACAAAAATACACCACAGAATCAACCTTATTATTACATATATTTCAAGCATCCTAAAATGTACTAGTGAATTAATCACAAATATGTAGTTCCTGCTCTGAAAGCTTATTATCTAAGACACCTGCAAATATTTAGACGTCTGCATAGCTTTACTACTGTGAGTAGTTCTACTGATTTTATTTATCTGTTTTTGTAGGATTTATGCCCAAATTTGTCATTACATGGCAAATTTAAAACAAGAAAAAGGAGGAAGAAAAAAATTAGAAGTTTGATATGGTTATTCAGAAGGCATATATGTTGATCCTTTCAGATGCTTTGTCATCACATTGCTAAAAAGCTAAAATTTTAAAGAATATATTTATAATTTTGCTAGTTAGCAGAATTATAGCTAAACTTTATAGAAGAATAAGAGTATTTCCATTAAAAGCATCCAACTGCTACTGGACTTCAAGGGAAAGGAATTTTTTGTTTGTTTATTCTTGCAATTCCCCTTCTGCTTATTTTAGTCTTTTTCCAAAACTTGGCTCATCTTCCTTTGTGCTGATCTTTAAACGGACTTGATATAATCTCCAGTTGTTTGATCATCTTTTCTTTATTTATTCTTTCAATACTTTTATTGCTGAAAAGACAATAATTGTTAATTGGAAGATCGAAAGCCTCATTCTTTGGAACCAGCATTCATGTAGCAATAGTGCATTTTTCATATTCTGCCCTGGGAAAATGCTTTTCTGTGCTCTAGAAGGAAAGATGGTTCCATTCCTACAGCTTCTCTGTTCCTTAGCATTTTGATTGAGAGACAACTTTTGATTTGAGAGACAACTCTCTCAGTTGTCATTGTAACTTTATTTTTCTTCACCAGTAGAAATTAGACTCTACCACAAAATGAAGACCTAGCCAAGGTTAGTATTTTGTGACTTAATGAGCAAGCAAGACTTGAATTTGAGACTTACTGCCAACCCTCCATGTATCACCTTTAGACTCCTGCTCAGGGAAATCTTTGATATGAGAAACATTCGGTGTTTGGGTGCTTGTTTGTCCATCTGTTCCTGTTATGTGAAAGGAGGAGGTTAGAGTTCAATTGGAAGGGGAACTGCTTACTACTCTCTTACAGGGTACTACGAATGTCTAGGTGCTCTATCTGCCTGTGTGCTTAGGTTTCTGTATGGAGCTCAACCTAGAACCTAGTACTTGGCCTTCTACAGCCAGCAAGCTCTACCAAGGAGGTCTCTTCTTTGTGCTGCCATGTAAGCTTGTCCATGACGTTCCTTGCACCCTTGATTTCTTTGTGTCAGTCATTTCCTTAGCTCCATCCTGTTTGTGCTGTTCCATGAAATCCTTGGAGAAGGAGCTTCAGTGTGTCTTAGAGCTGATGTGATGGCAGTCCTCTCACCAGCGTAATACAGGTGTCTTGTTTCCATTTGCTTGCAGAATTAGCGAAGGGCTTTGAGGTATCTAACCTTCCTGCAGCTCTAAGGCAGGATCCATGATGTGAGTGGTTTAGCTAGTTTTGTTTGGCTTTTAATCTGCATTGCAACTTCATACTTGGATTGATTTTTATCTTTGGGGAAGAAAATGCAGATTGTTATACTAATAATGAGTAGACATTCATGCCACAAGTGGTGATGTGACCTATATTCTGTTGGTGTCCCTCACACATGGCTCTCTTTGCCTTCATTGTAAGCCCAGATACAGACATGATGATGAGAAGTGACCACAGGCAAAGCTGCATATGTCTTCTAATGGGCTGGATTTGAATTGGTGGTGGTGTCCCTTGAACTCCTGTGGATCTGTGATGCAGCAGGTTTATTCAAATCAATAAGTGAAGGTCTTTACTCATTAAGTATCAGAAAGTATTATTTGTATAGGAAATTTACTGCTATGTCCTGTTTATGTGGAGGTTACTGCAGCTGCCCAACTTCAGCTCCCAGTTTGCTGTGTGCCTTGTGTTATGGAACTCCCATCCGCAAAGCTTGATGTATTGGCATCTGAAGAGATGGAAATAAGCACATACTGATGGTAGTGCTAAAATCTTCAGCACAGCAATGATTAACAGTGATAATTAAACAGCCAACAGTCCATTGTTTTGATTACAGCCATTAATTTGACACAGTCTTCATTGCAGTGACATTGCAGTCATTATTTCAGGCTGTTTGCAAACTCAAGAACATAGTCATGTCATTACAAATTGTCTTCATTTCACGTCTATAAAGATTTTCCTTGCGACCATGACAGATAGAAACATGTTTCTGAAGAAGGTTTAGCGTGTTGCAGCTGACTGCTGCAGCAGAGAGTGAACACTGCATCAAATTCTGCTTCTGTGTTATCATGGAATACGCAGAACCGTGTTCAAAGGTTGCACAACAACCGTAGTCTTAATGCATTTTTTTTTTTCCTTTTTTCTGTTGAGAGACATACGATAAAAGGACTGTGAGCTACCTAGACCTCAGAGTTGGTTAATAGCTTGTGGGAGCTAGCTACTTGCCAATTTTAGAGCATCGGTCTATCTGACTTAACCACATGTAGACTTACTGGCAGGTCTACTCAAATCAGTGGTGTAATTATTTACTTCTTAAAGAGAAAACAGACTTACATTATAATGACCTTACAATAACTTTCAGTTTTATGTGGAGAAAAATAAACAGTTGTCATTTCCTTGTTATTTTGAGGTCTAAGCCTTTACCACAAAGGTTTTAAATATTTACTAACTGCTATGTTCTCTGAAATTTCTCTGTTTAAAAATACAATGAATTTATTCAGGGAAATCTTTCTGTTGCACCAAGCTTCACAATCTTGATTATAGGACATTATAAATGAATGTCTTTCCACTCTGTTTTTCTTGGTATTACTTGACTTTTAATTCAGTCAAAGTGCTTATTATTGTTAGTATTTTAGCTGCCAACTTCTTTTTTTGTTTTTTATTAAATAAAAATACGAAGGATATTTTTTTATTTATGATACAGACACATTCCTAAGAAAAAAGTATTTTTGGCATTATGAGAAGAAATAAGTTTGTCAGTGTCATATCTGAAAAATAATTTTGCATTAGAATGCTCCCTGATAGTTAAATTGTGTTGATATTGAGGAAGCTGAGATGTGATTACTTACTTCTTTTTTGTTAATGTTATTTTCTTAATGTGACCCAAAATGGAGAAAGTTTTCTCGTTTAACCAAATATTAATTGCTCTCTGTTTTTCCTGCTTGATCCATCTGACATGGATGATTAGGAATTCCATTTTTCCTTTTACACCCTTTTACTTATTTCTAGTAGTTACTCTGAGACCTTGAGCACTCAAAGGACAGTAAAAGGAGATGAAGCAGTAACTTGGTTATCACAAGAGAAGAAAGCAATTCCAGGACAGTAGTACAGCACTAATGGTCTGGCGGAGCTGGCCGTAGGAATGGTTAACTTCGAAAGTGTATATGTAAAGCAGCAACTGAATCACTTCAATTAATGGTATTTTCTAAATGTATGACCGCTGAAGCTAGTCGGTAGTTGGGCTTTGTCCTGGGAAATGCCACCATTTCATCCTTTTTTTATTTCAAATTAGAATGGATCGTCAATGAACGGGAAGCTCTGCAGAGTTTTGGCTTGGAAACATTGGAATGTTTTGTTTTGTTTGGAAGTCTTGAAATGAAGCTTTTCAGTGTTTCCAAACCATCTTGAACTATTTCATTCTGGTTTGACCTTAACCTTTGTTGCCCCAAATTGCTACAGACCTCTGTGGTAGTTGCAGTCCCAGTATGTAGTCTTGCTGCTGGTACATGGAATGAGTTTGGCTTCCTGGAGATAATGCATCTCCGTGATGCATCGTGTCAGTTAGATCAGACGACAGATTAAGGTAAGACCTTGGATTCAGCCGTTTTAGTTAGATCTGGCAGAGAAAATATCGCTGTACACCAGTTGGACGTTAATGCCCAAAGAGCTTAGACTATGGGAAAGAAGCTGTGAGTGCTTCCAAATGTCTCTGTGCCAAGTGAGGCAAGTTTTGGACAGTTTGCCTGATTCCTACCTGTAGCAGATGAGGAATGCTCACACATGTTTTGCCAGCTCTGCTATGATGTTGACGGTACCTCTAACAGGAAAGCAGAATCCTTTGCAAAATACATAGCAGGGAAAGAAAGACAGGAGTCTGATAATAGCATCTTAAATCACTTCAATCATTTGTCAAGTAGACCTATTCTCAAGATACTGTTGGATAGAAGTTCTTTTCTGTGCTACTCATGAGAATGAGAGCCCACTAGCTCAAGTTAAAGTACTTCAGTACCAAAAAGAAACTTTTTGTTTTGCTTCAATGTCTAATCTGTTTTAGCCTAAGATGAAATTAAGGCAAAATCAAAAACCCTCAGTAAATTTCTTCATTTGCTGTTAATATGGCTTAGCATGAAGAACTTCACAGTATTTGCAGTCCTGCGGTATAGATACAATTTAATTTGTATCTGTAAGTTTGTATTTGTAAATTATAGCATTAAAAAAAAGGTCTTAAAACATCATAAACTTATGCCTTCCATTATCCCACGACATTTCATAAGCAGAGGCTCCCCTCCAAGAGAAACGATGTGTGTGAGCAGTCGGCGTGCCCCAGCCGATGGGCTCCGTCCAGCGCTGCTTAGCCAGACTGCAGGTAGGTCTCTCAATGCTCCTTTCAGCTGAATGAGCAGGAACGTAGTCATTTTATAAATGAGTGAACAAAGGCACTGAGAATGTCCATAGCTGGTGTCAAGAGCACGTGCTTGCTATTCGCTTTCAAAAGATGGGTTTAGTAATGAATAAAATGCTAAAAGAGAAGGGTGGAACGTTTTTCGTAAATGACATTTTTCTCGTGTATGTAGATAGAAAATTTTTTTATCTAGAAATTTTTAAGTCATTAAACCTAGGATTTCTCACATTCATGGGAAGAAAGAGCAAGCATAACTCAGCCTGGCTTTGCAAATTTTCAAAATCCTCCCTAAAATAGTACAAAGGAACTTGCCAAGCATATAAGAAATTATGTAAAATGTATTTACACTGCTTGATCTCCTTTTAGTCTGGATAATCGTCATATTGTTAATTCATGAAGTGACAGGCACAAAGTATGGAATAGGAAAAAAGGTAGTAGCCCTCTTTGTGGTGATGTGGTGTACTGGAGAGATGCAGCCCTTGTTGAGCTGTGGTTTCTGAACGGGTAATGCTCCTTTGGGCTGGAGGTGGGGGCCGAAAGGGAAAACGGAAACTTCCTCCTTTGCTTTTGTTGTGATACGTTCTGAGTTCATTGTCCAAGATATGTGAATTAAAAGTCATGTACTTGGAGCCTCAAATATCACTCTCTATGTTTAAGCATCTCGGTATAGGTCAAGAAGTATATGCAGCATACTAAACTGGGAATTGTGGGGTGGGTGGTTGTTTTGGTCTTGGTAATAGAAAATGCAGGTCATCTTGGGTGTGGAAAGTAGGTATATTTTTATGTGGATCCCAATACTAACAAGTAAATATTTACCTTGGAGCCATAATGTCATGTTACTATGCTATTTCATTGTAGGAATAAGTAAAAGGTAAATGTTTGCTCTTTAGTTACTGTCCCTGGAGCTTTTAATATGATACTGTTTAAAATCCTTATTCATATCTTAAAAAGGCAGTTTTCTCTTTTTACAGAGAAAAGACAACAAATACAACAGCAATTCAAGCTTCCCTTATTCTCCACTGTGGTTCCCATCCTGGAAGAACAGTCTCTTCTTCTTAATGTTTATTATATCCTCAGCTTTTCTGTCTCAACTACTAGCAAGGCTGTCAGCTGGAAGGAATTTTGGTGGTCGTTTTTCTGATAGGGACATCAGTTCAATTGGAAGTGGATTTCTGCCTCAAAAGGCTTATCACTCAACAGTGACTTGTGGCCATTATTGCATTTCTTTGTTTCTGCTATTGTCTTGTAGAGGACTAACGCAGAATCCTACTGCTTATTCTGTAGATCCCAGCCTGCCTTTTTAGTTACCTGGATTATAACCAATGACTGAACCAAGTTCCTCTTCAACAAAATTGAATTTGATACCTTTTAGACTTGCTCTACATATAGAAATGAGATGAATTTTGGGTGTGCCAGTCACAATTAGAAAAGATGCTCCAAGTATATTGCCTTATTAGACATACTTTTTTCCTAACCACAAAAGACAGTGAATG
Organism: Tauraco erythrolophus; assembly: GCF_009769465.1. Taxonomy (NCBI): domain Eukaryota; kingdom Metazoa; phylum Chordata; class Aves; order Musophagiformes; family Musophagidae; genus Tauraco; species Tauraco erythrolophus. The sequence continues at coordinate 10,746,177 of NC_141473.1, read as the reverse complement.
GTCAGTCATCTTTGCAGCTATTGCGAGTGATTTGCCATGTCTTTTGACAGAAGTGGAATTTTATTTTAGGTGATTTAATCATGGACTGTTGGTAGGAGTGAGAATAACGATAGAGTATGGTCTATGACCCTGTCCTGTCAGTGCCAATAAACCAGACTATGCATTCAGATTTCAAACAAATGAAAGTTTCTGTCAGTAATCCTGGGGATGATTTGTACAACTTCCTTGACAGGAGTATTGAGACAAGAAAGCTTCTAAAAACTTCCTTGGAATGATACTAAAAGCTAGAGCTATCCGCAGGTGAACGGGTTATAGTGATGGTGAGTCCCAGCATGGTGAGGGCACCAAACAGTGATCTGCAAAATCCCACCAATAGTAACGCCAAAAGCAATGGTAGGAGGATGTTGCTGCGTTTTGGCACAAGCGTATGGTAACTGGCCGCAAACCGTGAGTAGATTTTGTGTGCAGAGCTAGTCAGGAATTGTTATATTTGTGTACAGTGTTTATTTGCTAAGCGTTATGGTCAACTTCATTACTCTTCATTTTATTCATTATTATGTCACTGAGCAGTAACTTGTTAAAAGATTAAAAGTTCCAATTGGTTGCTCATGCCTAAGGTATGTAAATGCTTTGCAGCTCCAGCTCCGGCAGTAATTTACTGACATTCTGGCAATTTGCACTTAAATGGTTTATGCACGCACATACACATGCACACAAGCACAGTGTAAATGTGTAATTTTTTTTAGAAACCTGATACAGTGCAATTAGCTCTTAGTATCAAGGACTTGATCCTACAGTCCTGATGCACACAAAAATCCCTTTTATTTCTTTGGAATCGACTAGTTTAAAATGTCTGCAGGAGAGATCCTAAGAGAAGAGCATTGTTTTTTCAAAAGTCAAAACAAACAACGAAGAGGCAAAATCTCCTGCTCCTATAAAATCCAGCAGTTTGTACAGTTTCTTTTGGTGCAGACACAATCAAAATTTTCTCAGAAACAGTTTTTCAAATAGGTTGCATGTATTCATACACATATGCACGAATACACACATGCACACACAACTGTAAGTGTAGATCTTTGTGCGTGTGTGCATATATATATATTCAGGCATATAATTTTAAATCAAGTTTTACCCCTCTCACACTCAACACATACTTCTTATTTGCCTCTAGCTTTACAAGTATTGCTTGTGAATAGTGGTAATTCTCTTGTTAAAAAATTCTTTTTTGATACCAGGCTGCTGTATCCTTAAATGTAGTAGGTACGAATGCTCGTATTTCAAAGCTTTATAGGCAGCAGTTCGATGAGCATAAACTTATTAAACTCCAACTTGAAGACCACAATTAGGTGTCAAACACTCAAGAGTAATTATTCTCTCCTGAAAGAACACAGATTTCCTCAACCAGATCTGCAAAATCATGCAGTATAACATGAACTCAGTATAAGGCTGGTATGAGAGAGCAGCCTTTTCTTACTGAGTTAAATTACAGATTTGGCCATAAAAGCAGATTTTTCAAAACTCACTAAGTGATTTTACACAGTTTACTTGCCTCTATGCAGGCACCAAGTGTTTGTCTCTTTCTTTCAAGTTAAAAAAAAAAAACCAACACAGAAAAAAAACCCCACAAAACACTTTGTTATTTAAAACTAAAGAGAGGTCACATCTTTAAGAGTTTTTAGAGATTACAGAAACAAAGATGTATCTTTAAAACATGAAAATTATTTAGTTTTGTTCAAAGTTATTTAGTTCCGTGACTTCACAGTATTGGAAATAGAAAGTGAAATATATTTTTAAGGCTTATTGTATAATCACACACAGTACTGTTTTTTTACAAATACGAGATGAAATCCTGTCATATATATTCTGTAATGGAATAAGTAGGAGTTGAAATTAAGTACAGAAAACTGAATGATACAGATTTTTTATCAAAAAAAATTTCTGGACAGCAGAAAATGTTTAAAGACTTTCAAAAAGCATTTTTGCATAGTTAAAACCTAAATTGCACAGGAGAGAACAAAAATTATGTAGATTGTGTGTGCCACCAGTTATGGTCTACACTGGAAGAAATGGGTTCTGAATCATCAAACAGACAAGACTGCTCAATTGATGCGAATAATTAATTAACAGATATTAATTGAATGAAGATTTCTTTAAACATACATTTTCGAAAATGAAGGAGAGAAAAAGGATTTGTTTTCAGTTGAATAAGAATCATACTTCAGACAGAATTTCATTTAAAGAGTTGGCTGATTTTCTTTTAATTAGGGCAAATTCTAAAAGAACGGTACTAAATAGTCATCTCATTTAAGGTATAACATGTATAGAAACCGGTCAACAGCCTTGGAGAAGTGGTAATGGAGACAGACAATCATTCACTTCTGAAATCGATTGGTTCCTATAACTTGCCCCGATAAACATTGAATTTCATTATTAATTGATAGAGATTTATGTCATAGTTTTGATATACTTGCCTGGTGAATGGATACCCCAAAACTAGAAGAACAATTAGCAGCTTGTTAGCCGTTCCTGAAAAGAAGGGAGGGAGGGTGAGGAAATTTGTAAAGAATCGTAATATCCAACAAATAAGGACCTTACATTTCTCTCAAAAATCCTAAGGAAATATGAAGAGGGAAGATGTTACTGCTCGATTATTACTAATTCTTACACTAAATACCCAAGTGAAAATGTTGTGCCACCTTTTTTTAGCACAAAATTTCTTACACGCAGTAGAAGCAATGTGCTTATAAGCATGATAACCTAATGACGTGATAATTCAGGTTTAGAGGGATGATTAGTCCCTTTTTATTACGTCACTCATTTCACCACCACCCCTCCCCCCCCCCCCAATTTATTGGACAATCTGATTAAAAATGCTACTTTTCTCCCCAGTGCTGCTTTACACAGAGGTGACATTCTTTCTAGAGGCACTTCTGGGACGTGAAGCTGTGTTGTTATAAGGTTGCATCAGAATGAGAACAAGGTGCTTCATTTTGTGACTTCTGCTGTTGGTTTAGCTTTCTGGAGTGTCTCTTGAATACAGACATTTTCAGTGAGCAAATTACTTTGCTCTGAGGACCAAAGCTGTAATAAGCTTGTTGTGTATGTTTTTCGGAGCGTGATGCTTCTTTATGATCTATTGTATTTGCCAAGGTTAGGTTAGCTTTTTCCTAGATAGCTGATAAATAACTAATTAGCCAAAAATAACTAGTTTTTATTTATCAAATAAATACAGCAGTTCGTGGTTTTTGAATGAGGAAGTTTTTTGCCCTTTTTTTTCTTTTTCCCTTTTTTTTTTTTTAAGTTTAGTAGTTCAGATGGTGTTTTTTTCCCCTCTGCTCTGCATAATAATGGGTTGGAAAAGAAGGTATAAGCTGCAAGACCTAAAGCAGTAGCAAGGAGAGACAACATTGTAACATCTTTTTTCAATTGTCAGAGTTTCTCCTTTTGGCCTACAGAAGCAGAAAACATGGTCAGTCTCCCCAGGACATAAATCCTTTCTCTCTGATAAACTCAGAGACCATTCCACATAGGCTAATAGTGACTGGCAGGGGATAAGCCGTTCCAGGTTAGATGAGAACCAAGCACTTTCTTTTTACTGGCATGTAAAATAACTATTGAAATCCTGAAGTCAGTTGTGAAAATGCCAGGAATTTTTTTGAAACCAGGATAAAGCCCTCAGGGATTTGTGGCAAGAAATGATTCTGCACAGGTCAGTGAAATACCCTGAAAAGTCTCAACGGTCTTCTGCATATTTATCATATATATTTTCCATTTGTCTATGAGCAGAATATTTCAGAAAAAGCTAAACTAGAAATATCTCTGCCATTTATTACCATGCAAAATAACATAAAGGAATGTGAAACCACCAGAGAATCCTGAGAACTGAGGGTCCAACCAAGCTGTTACTTGTGATGTGAAGCTTGTAATAAGATAGATTTCTAAGATGGTCCCTTCTCTTTTCCTACATTTAATTCTTTATGCCTAAGAACTGGAGGGCAGAAATTCTCTCATTTTTGGGGTACTGATATAATTATTCAGCTGCAATTACAGGCAGTGGGCTAGATTCAGGAAAATAGAAAGCATTTTAGTTTGTAGGAAATCACTTATTTGAAGTAAACCTTTTAGAAATGCACAACTTTTAAAAGGATCTATAGAAGACTATTGAAATACAGTCAGATAAATTGGTGTTCTTCCATGTCATCACTTTCTGTTGTTAGTAGCTGCAAAAACACCTGTATTTCTTTCCTTCTGTTCCTCTTTCCTGCTCCCCTCTGCCATGTCTTTCCGTCTTACATGGACTCATATACACACTCCTTTCTCCCACAGAGATGTACTGGCTTTTAGTTTTCCAACTTTAAATTGATTAGAACACATTAATTTTTAAATAAGTGTCACATATCCTTAACCAAGCACTAAAAGGTTGAGAAGGCTTCGTGGTGTAAAGTCTGATCCAAAACTCAGTGAGAAGAATTTTAAAAATGTGGGCTGCCCTTCATTAGCCCTCGTGATATCTCTTGACAGGCGATGTGTGCGTACCCTGCCATGCCAGGCCAGGGCAGGACCAGCTGCCATGCACCATTTACCCTCTGTCAGCAGCTTCAGTCGGAGCCCGGGCAGTACCGTACACACGAGTCTGTCATGCGTCAGCATCAATTAGGCTCAGTTTGCTGCGCTTGGGAAAAGCAACAGCCCTACTATTAACCATTTTTCTTCTTTCCTCCCCCCATCCCCATTTGACTCTCCAAGCAAACTGTTGGATTTGGCAGAAGCGGTTTCGTAGCCGTTCTCGCAAAGAGTCATTGCAGTTTGGTTTAAAATGACTCGCTAATTCAGATGAGTTGGTTTCACTGCAAGAAATTGGATTTGTTTGGTACTATGGTTTAAACAGGGAAGTCACATACAGCCTGTGCTCTTACAACCATTCTCATTCTCCCTTTCAGTTGTTGGGAAGAAGTGTTGATGTCTGCCTGTCTGTGTGCATATTTATAGACTTGCATATATAGCCTTGCACGTGCACACACAGATTTTAATAGCAAACTTTAAGCTTATCATAAGGACCGAGGACTGAAATATTTCATTAAAACTGTATCTTTTGACCTTCTTGTATTATGTACTCAACACGTTTTCAATTTTTCAATTGTAGATATGCCTTTGCATCGTAGCTTTTCTGGGTATTGTTGTTTAAAGAGCAGGGCTAAAATTTCCCTGACTTCGTGAGAAACCAACATGTGTGGTCATGCCTAAATTTGACTCACTATTTTGTGGCTTTTCACCGCTATTATGGAGGGGGTGGGGAGCAAGATGACCACCCATGGTGTGTTCTTGTCAAGCGGCGCGGTGAGCAAATGAGTTCGGTGATGTGCAATGAGTGTTAAGAGAACAACCTCTTCTGGCAGAGTTTTCAAGCACTTCCCTGCTTCCCCCCCTCCCCAAATTACAGCTTCTTCCTCCGTGTAAGTATAGAACACCCATGACTATTTATATAATAAAAGAGCTACTGTGTACTTTAATGGATAGTTAAAGACATTTTCACAGGTCTGTATCCACATGGGATTTATAGAGACTTATAGGCCCGGTCAGTTTGTAAAATCGTGGTAGCCCAAGAGACTGTTGTCAGATGTTGGTAACAAGACAGTGTTTGAAAGGAATCAAAACAATATAAATCCTGTGAGATCTGTGGCAGCAGGATGGGTTCTAATGGAGAGGAAGACAGGGTCGACCACCACACAAGAGAACAAGGAGAAGAAAGTGTTTTTTCTCTTTCAAGCTCGCAGCACCAGCAGGGGTAAGCAGGTTTCTAAAAAGAATCTCATCAGCGGATCAATCCAGTGTAACAGATGGAGTGCACAGATATTGTCTATCAGATTTCCATCGCATGTGGCAAACAAATACATTGTTGCAACTGTTAGCAGCAAAACTTTTCCTTCTTTTTTAACATCGTAATTACCAAGAGTTCAAAAGAGCTGTGGGTTAATGATTTCCTAACAATAACTATAGGAGATTTGGTGGATAGTAACTTCCCCAAGGAATACATTAGCAGGAGATAGAAAGTCACTGAGCATCTCGAGTGGAAGGGTTTGGATCTGCAGAAATAACTGCTTATAGAGGTGCATTTTGAAAAGTGGAAATTTTCCTAGGATAAAGAGACCGGACTGGATCTTCATCTGCTGTAATTGGCAGGTTTACAGTACAGACAGTGGAGACAAACCAGTCCATACCAGCTCGAAGTTTTGGGCTTTGTTGCCTTTATAAAAATATTTTCAGGAGAAAGATTTGGAAGGGCTGGGAACGATTCGATACGCATGTAGAGTTACAGCCATAAGAGCCAAGGTGTGAGGCTATAAATTAATTTCCCAGTGTTATTAATATTGCTGTTATTAGTTAGATATTAGTTTTGTTAAGTTTTGATGCAAATATCAAAGTCTGGATGCAAATATTGTAGAATCATAGAATGATTTGGGTTGGAAGGGACCTTTTAAAAATCATCTAGTCCAGCCTCCAAATGTGTAACGGGTATCTCAGCATCTTGTGCGTTGTTTCATTAGTCCTGGAACAGAGAGAATGAAAGCGAAGTGGTAGCTCTGGGGATGGGCTTACTGACTGCATGGCACTCCCAGTGTTGGTGTGAATGCTGTAGGTTTAGAGGTGATGGGTATTATGGGTTAAATGGATAAGCTTTTGACAGAGAACATAACTCACAATTTTGGTAAATAACAATTTTTGGGCCTAGTAAATATGTAGTTAAGAACTAAAAGACCATGCTGTAGTTACCATGTAGTTACAGAAAGTACCTCAGACATACAGCTGGATCATTTAAAAAGTTTCTATAGGCTCAAACAAACCGAGTGGGTAATAGGGTGGGTTAGTTCTGTGAACTAACTGGAAGAGGATCAAGCAGATTTGAAGGCACAACTCGGTTGCCCAGACCTGTGAATATGTGGCCATTTGAGATGATGTAGGGCATTTCCTGTCCTTTTGCCACTCCAAAGGAACACAGGTCTCCCATAGATCCTGTATCTATAAGGCTGACCCCACAAGGATGTCTTGAATAATATTGTCTCTCACATGACTGTAGGGACCAGGGCAAATGAATCAAGCCCTGGATCTTGTCAAAATGGATGTGTTGGACTAAGGTTGCCCAGAGAGGTTGTACTGTCTCCATCCATGGGGATACTCAAAACCTAGCTGAACACAGTCCTGGGAAACCTGCTCTAGGTGATTCTGCTTAAGCAGGGAGTTTGAACTAAATGGTCTCAAGAGATCCCTTCCAACAAGTTCCAACAAGTCTGTGATTCTGTGAAGATCAAAGGTGAGTATAATGACAAAGCAATGCAAAATATAGGTTTAATTCTTTGTCTTTCAGGTGTGCAGAAGCAGGGATTCCCAGATTTTCAAAGGTTTAATAGTCAGTAAAATGAGTTATATTCTCAGGAACTGTGACATTTTGAAGTGTTCGTTTTTCCTTACAGCAATTTTTTCTCACCAGCTCTCTTAGTTTTGTTTTTTAAACCTTTTGCAACGTAACAAATGCAGAATGTGAGAAAAGATTGACTCCATGCTGAAGACACTTGACCCAGATGGTGGTAAAATGTTTTCAATTCTAGATCTGACTTGAAGTTTCTCAGTAGCATTCATAAGGGTTCTCAATCTTTCTGTGCCTCAGTTTCCCATCTTAGCAAGGAAACCATTTAAGGCAGGGCCTAACTTTTTGTCCATTATGTAAAGCATGGTTAACTTGTTGAGACCGAGTGACTACAATTACATGACATTGATGAGGTTTGAGAGTGATTCTGGTCCAAAGAAATCAAGTGTCCAACTGAAGAAATATCGGATCTACCTTGACCTTAAATATCATTATGTTTCTGGCTAATGTTGTCATTCACAACATTTCTGATCTTAAAGGTTTAGCCACAAGATAGAAGGATTTTGCAGAAGTAAAGTGAAAAGTGAAAATGTTTACATACTATTTAAAGCAACAGTATATTATTTTGACTTTTTCTTTGCATTTCTCAGCATGTTATGATGTTATTCAGTATTTTTTAACTTGTACTCTAAGTGCGTTGTATTTGGTCAGCACTTGAACCACCTCAAATGAAAATTGCATTCTGAATCGACTCCTATTGAAAGCCCTCCACCACAGTGCAGTTTTTCATTTTAGTATCCTCTTCGATTCCAAGAATTCTAAGACAAAAGGCCAAAATAGCATTTACACCCTTGCTTCCTCCAAAATACCTCTTCTCCTTCTGGGCCTACTTTCTTTGCACAGTAACCCTGTAATTCCAGCTCTGCAGGAGCCCTGGTGCCTTTATAGTATCATAACCAGCCTTTACATGTCTACATGTCTGCCTAGCTACTGAATAACCTCACTTCTGGGAAGAAATCACTACACATCCATGCTGCTCTTTATATGCTTATTGATTGAGCCCTGCCTTCCTTTTCTCCCCCAAAAGACTGGAAATTAACAAACCCTCTCTGAACACCTCTTGCCCCATGAAGAAGACTGACCACTTGCCCTATTTCCTCCCAAATCCCAAAGACCTCTTCCGCTATATCTGTGAAGAGACCTGGAGACAGGTACAGATCCACGTAGGACTCAACAGTTCTTGCTGTGAGCATCATACTGCCATCCTCAAAGTAGAAATGTGCAGAGAGCGTCTCGCACCCAAAGGCACAGGTCTCTGATCGCAAAGGTAAAGAAAGATCTCTTGTTTTGGATATAGTATGGGGTCTTTGACTTGCCTTTGAGTGCTGCTGATTCAGGCCCCGAGATGCCCACTAACCTGTTAAGTGTGATGTCAGTACAGCTTTGGTTTATGTAAATACTGGCATGGAACTGTATCTTAGGTACAGGCAAACTTGCACCAAATGTAAAGGAAGGCTGAGCAGGTCCTTCTCAAATAAAGCATTCTTGAATATTACTGACGGATTTTCGGAGAGTTGTGATTGTTCAGGAACTATCTTTATGGAAGCAAGAGAATTAGTGATGAGTGATTTTAGTTTGGATTCTCGTCCATCTACCTGACAGAGCAAGAATCCCTTTCTAGAGGCAGCATGTTCGGATGGCTTAGGTGAGCTTGATAAACTGGGCAACTAGATGACAGCGTCATTACGGCCATAGATAAATGAGTTTAAGAAAAGCCAAAGTAATGATAATCGGGGACATAGATTACCCGGTCAGGTGTTGGCTGGAATTCACTAAAAGAAGTAAGGCTGTCTGTGGTATTTTATGTATTACATCTATATAGGTAAATACGCGTTATGTTGTGAGTAAAAATAGAGCAAGAAGGCTTAGCATGAATGGGTTGTTTGTACCAATTTAGATGGGTTTTGGACATATTAATGTAAATATTTATTCTCAAATGGCATAGAAAAAATGAGGATACAAATTTAGCTAATAGACTTCTTTCTATAGAAGCTAACATGATTATGGAAGTGACATAGACTGATATTGACAGAAATAGCTTTAGTGTTTTCAGGTTGAGTATGCTGTTTCTGGATTAAATTTTGGATACAGTTTATCATACCCAGACATCTATGTCCTGCACCTGCTTGCCTCAAATCAGATATTTAGTTACCTAGTAATAGTGCATGTAATTATTCTCAAAGGAAAAAAATACGTATATGAAACAAAAGGCTACTTTGAGACTTGGTAAAGGTTTGGCTTAATGAGTAACCAGGGTACCTTTTTGTTATGTACGTTATTCTGGAATACCATTGAAACAGTAATATCAGGCTCCCTTTGTTCTCATAATCTTTGGTTTGAAATACAAATGGAATTTAAGATGTTAGGTCAGTGGGTTTATTCGAGAAAGTAAAGCTTAAAAGGAAGTTGTTCTGCAGTACTCTAGTAATACATTAGTGTTACCGATAAAAAGCACGTGTACCATTTTTGGGTCTGAAGCAAAGCATGGCTCAGATGGAATTTAAGAGTGAGGCTGTATTAGGAAGTGTATGCCCCCAGTGGAATAGCTTTTTAACAAATTCCATCTTTGCAAACCTTAACCAGTTTACTTTCAATTCAGTTGTATAAAGTAGGAAATTCATAGTTTTACAGACAGTCAAAGTGAGATTTAGAAAGCCTAAGAAATTTATTCAAGATCTCGGAAAAGCCAGAGTCAAACCTTGGCGTTCTGTAGCTCCTGGTCTTGAGTATTTAAAACAGGCATTTCATTTTTATAGCCTGCAGGTTACTAAGTTATAAGCTGTAGGACCAGGTCTGTACAAGCATCTCGACTTGTGTAATAACTGTAAACAATAGGTTGTATTTGTGTGATGGGAATAGAAATCTCATGATAAATGAAGCTGTAAATAGCCTGAAATCTCACTGGAAGTGGTTAGGTGGTAAATTAATAACAATTAAAAATTGACAAAGCACAAGTGGAAAATGAATTGCATTCCTTCTTCCTCAAGGAAGTAGTAGAGGAAATATGAACACCTGGTGTAGAAATGCTTGCCAGGTCATTGAGTTCAAGAGAACGATCAGGAGACTGGACTGCTGGAAAAATTAGGCTTGAATGCATTGCTAGGTGTATTTTAATGACTTCCGAATAGCTTAAGCCTATGTTCAGAAGTGGAACAACAATATGTATGAAACTGGGGGGGGGACTATGGGGTGTGTACTATAATATCTGCAGACAAGAAGGAAAAGTGGACACAATCTATCTTTAGTGCAGAACAACTCATTAAAGGGAGTGTGGTCCAGGGCAGGGTATGGAGCCAGGAGGATCGTGGGCTCCAATCTGTTCCGAGCCACCGACGCTGTCTGACCTGGGCAGGTCACTTGACTTCCTTGTGCCTCTGTCAATCCAGCTGGAAAATTGGGTAACAAAAGCAGGACCTTGCTGAAAACCAGATGCTCCATCTGAGTTGAGCTGTCCTGGATAAACAAATTACAAAACATTGATAGATACCACAGTAAAACAGAGATGGGTCTACAGAGTCAGTAAGGAAGAACAAGCAATTCAGTAAAGACTCAGCTGACAGTCCTGGGTGCTTGAAGAAGGCAATTTGCCTCCAAGTTCTCAGGCAAAATAAGGAGCTCACAGGATGAATGCAAAACTGTTTTATGACGGAAATTAGAAAATCAGGAAGACAATGATATTTGGGGTCAACACTGCGTAATATCTGGCTTCAGATTGTCCAAGGTGTGAAAACGATAGTGGTCATTTATTCCTTATGTTGAAAATTTAAGTGCTAAAAGACTGTAGGAGATGAACATCCTGTAATTCATAACCAGATATCGGGATGGGGCCATCGGGGGCTGCGTATAATTCACTGGTCATGCTTTAGTGGTATATTTTAGAGCTGTAAGGGGACCTCATTTGAAATAGTATGGCCTTTAATTGATTTTCTTTTTTTAATTTCCATGAATTTACATCTCAGTCTTGGATTCTGAGTCCTTCAGAAACATGTCTTACAGAAGCCAAGCTCATAGGCTTTGAAATTAAACTAAATTCACGGGTTCAAATTCGGTTGGAGATAGAGATAGTGTTAGAAAAAAAGATAATAGAGCACATATTCCAGATCCCTGCATTGCAAGAGTGTGGCTCAGGGTGCCCTTTTAAAAATCTTTGCCAGTGTGCTGTACAAGAAGGTTCTATTTATTTCCCTATTTAAAATTACTTTTTTAGTATATGTAAAAATGCAGAGTAAGTGAATTTGATATGAAAAATTCTTTAAGGAAGAATAATCTCTGAGTGTAGTCTAATAAACAAGGCTTTAGGAATAGGATTCAGAAAACTGAACTTTATTTCTTGGCTCTGCTAATAGTTGTTGAGTGCTTTGGCATACCATTTCATGTCATTTTACCTCCATTTCCATATCTGGAAAATGGAAGTAGGGATTTTACCTCTTTTGTACAGAGCTGCTGCAGAAGAACATCAGGTAAGAATTAGGGTCGAAGTAAAGCATATGTTGTTTATGTTTCATTGCAATGTACGAAGAAGCAACTATATGTTATTATTTCATTGAGTTATTTATATTTTTGTTCTGTTGACTGATGTGGATGTGGCAGAAGGAAAAGAGCAGCCACGTGTATGCTCATTAACTGGAGAAGGAAGGACGTTGACTACCACACCAGCACGCTTGGCTTTTTCTGGGAAAGCTACACATTAAGTGCAGTTCTTGAGACACTAGTTTAGTGTGTGTTTTAGCACATTTTAAGAGTTACATAAACACTCCAAAACCACTGTTCGACAGTAGCTTTGGGGTGTATTTAAAATAGTTGTTCTTTGGCCTTTTTGATACTCAGGATGAGGCAAGGTTAGTTTGAAGACTCCAAGATGCTTAGAAAGTTCTTGAGCAGGATGAAGTACTGGGTTCATCTTAATAAATGAGCCTTAGGGTGGCAGATGATTTTGGAGGAGCAGGAGAAATATTGAATGGCCACAAAAATATTTAGGAGGAAAAATATTTCCAAGACCGTGAAGTGTGGTTTTTGGGAGATGTGTGCCAGGACCAAATGTCTAGCAAGTCATTAGTTTCTGTCCTCATACTTAGTGTTGGCAAGGAAACTTTTTTTGGAAGATGTGTTATTATGGCAGCAGTGGAATTGCTTTGAGAACCATCCAAAAACAATCTCAAGAGCTGTACAGAAAAATGCTAACTTCCCTGGACACAATAAAACCTTATTTTCTAATTCTACAATGTTAAGACTTACCTGTCCTGTGGGCTGCTGTGTGTCATGCTGCTGGGTGGACCCCTTTGTTCTTGTCGCCCGAGGAAGCGTGCATGTTTTCCTGAAAATATGCTGCGCTGCCAGACAGGCCATGGAAGCAAAAAGGGAGTGAAAAGTCAGAAGCAATAATGGAAATGAGTTCTTAGTTTTTAATACATTTATATGATTTTTTTTCTACCTTCAGTATTAAGTTTGTTCTTATTTCTTGTGCTATGAACACACCAAGTTGTTAACTTGTACGCACAATTAAGATTCTAGATACAAACAGGCAAATGAGAAGGTGTTCTCGTAGTTACAAGGCAAAGAGCTGTGTTCAGTTAGCATCTCTGCTGCAGGCGTCCCAAGTAATCCTGGGGAAATCACTCTGTCTCTGGGTCTTGCTTTTTCTTTGTAAGGAGTAGGATAACAGATGGTTTCTCCAAGAGATGTCTGCTCTCTCTCCTTTGGTTTTCAGCTGTCAATGTCTGGAGTGATCTTCATCCAAGTATATTTTGTGATACCTAGGGCAGTATTGCTCGTGTCTTGTTTAAGCCAACCTTCTAAATCTTACAATAGTTCCATTAAAGGAAAACGTCCTTTACTGGGAGAAATGCTGCCTGAAGTGTGAGGCAGATACTGCCTTTGCCAGTGCACCTGGCAGTAACAATAGACTATGAACTACAAAGGATGACATACTGCAATTAATTTGTGAATGAGCTATTCAAGATACTACCTATGTGATTGAGGATGGATTTGGTACCTTTGTATCTTTTAGTGTCAACAGGGATCCATTTAGAATTGGACTTAGAACAGTTAAAGAGGCAACAACAGGGCTGTTCTCCTGTTGGCAAAACTTACTCTGATTTTCAGTCATTTATGTCCTATCCTTGTCAAACCGTCTGCAGGGACTCCTGTGCTGATTACACTGAGCTTATTAGTATGTCACAAGGTACCATGCCCAGGGTGGCTGTCCATAAGCAGTCACAGCAGAGGTGGGCAGTGTGCCACGCGCACATCGCAGTACAGTCATAGGCAAGTGGTCTGTCTGCACTGGGGAATCAAATAAATTACAATAGCTAGAGTTTTCAGCTTCATTCATAAAAATCAGTTTTTGCATAACTTATTGTGAGCCATGAGGAGCTGGCCCTTCTCCTTGTTTCAGTCTGATAAATTGTCAAAAGGTAAAATAAAATAGATTACTAACCAGGCAGTGCTCTTCTATGATGTCACAGAATGTAATGCAGTTGCAAATGGGGAGGGCATGTGGTCCAGACAACTGCAAATGGGAAGGTGTCAGCAAGACAGTCTTCTGTTAAGAAATAATGCAATTATGAAATGGTTTGAGGACCCTATATTAACCCTTAAAGCAACAGACACTCTCAGAGGGAATTGCCTTCTCACTGACTTTTGCCTGCTGAGCTGTATTTTCCCCCCTCAGTAGCAGCATCTCTCTTGTAATACATTTCTGTCCGTTTCTGTCTGTGACAGTGAACCTTGCCGTCTGCTATCAGAGAAACAGTAGAAAGACTGAAATGGGATGCAGTTAAAAGAAAAAAGAAAAGATTTCCTGTAATTTTAAGGCACAGTAGTGATGGGCAGAGAATGAAACTGGCAGTAATCAAACAAATCAGAGGTGAGGACTTCTAGGCCGGTCTGAAAATATCAACTTGTACTGAAATGGTTTTTCTCAGGTGTGGGCTTAGGGAGAGAAAGCTGGGGTAAGTCCTCTACTAGCATCACCTTGAATGGTCCAGCTGCTGTGTCACGTATGGGAGAGCTGCTGAGCTGCTGCCTGGCTCTTCCACAATGACTTTGTTTTCCAGGAGAGCGTTTGTGGCTGCTGTAGGCTGTAAGCATCGACCCTGTGCTTGCCAGTGCAGAGCAGACAAAGCAAATACAACTGAGCTTGCATCCCAATCAAGGCAGCACTGGTGTCATGGATGGGGAACGTTTTGGGATTGTTGAAGTCTCACCAGAAAGATTTCATTCCTGGCTCTGGCACAGCACTGGCCAAACCCTGTGTGTCTGTTTCTCATCCAGCTGAACAAGACAGTGACACTTGTCTTCCCACAGGAAAGATATCGAGGCCTTTGGCTGAAAGTCATCCTGCAAGGCGTGGGTGTGAAGGTGCTGATGTGCTGGTACCTGAAGTTGGCTGTTTGGCCCTTAGCCAGCCAGGCTCATAAAGTCCTTTTGGAGATAGCAGGACCTAAACATATGCTGGAGTTTAAGCGTGTGCTGAAATGCTTTGTAAATGCAGGTCCTTGCATCTGACAATACTTATGTGATAGAATAGATTAAGATCATGATCACAGATGTTTCCGGGAATGCTTTGTCTTTCTTATTTAAAAAAATATGGCTTCTGTGGCTCTACACTTATGGCAAAGTTACTTTAATGAAGGGGTTTTGTACTTATAGTGAAGGCATGGCTTGCATGGCCTTAGGTTTTTACGAGTCTTCTTGAAGGAAGAATGGGAAAGGGGAAGGAGAAATCTAATTCAGACACTATCTATTTGGGAGCTGAAGAGCAGCTGTTGCATTGCATAATAAGGAAAACTCACTCGAAAATACGAAGTTCATTATATTACTAGAAGCAGGTTAAAAAGTTGGTTATGGAAGCTGAGCTTTGTAAATAAGAGTGAATTCTAAGCCAAGGTCTCTGAAATGCCAATTACAGTCACTTGAGTACATGGGGGCATGCTGAGCTTTTGCTGGGAGAGTTAATGAGCAATTTCATAACATGCTATATATCACTTTAAGAAGACATGATAAATTGCAGCTAATGGTAATGTGTGTATGAATGGGAGCTGGTTTTGCTCTGCGCTTAGCTCTAGTGATTGGGTGGTACACCTGGAAAGACTTGTATTTTAATGGGGCCTTTTTAGCACTTTTGCACCTCGTATGTTCTAGATTATATATGATTGATGGCTTTGAATGTATGGGAAGGAAAGATATGTAGATCTTAATGCTTTTAAGCCATTTGTTTTCCAGTCTCTGTAAAAGGCCTCTCTGTTTTCTGGGTAATGGTTTATACTTCTCAAGTAAACAGAAGTATGGTTCTGGGACCTTGCCTTTTAACACTATAAATCCAGTGGGTTTTTATAGGAGGGTCATTCAGTTTACAGTGCTCTTAAGAAAAGATAGCTACTTTCATGATAGTCATTAAAGAGAAGTAAGTAGGTGGTTTGGTAAAGGATTGATGGGGTAGATAAAAAAATAAATAATAAAAAAAAATAAAATCAGAGTTCGCTTTGCTTTCTTTCTGGACATTCTCCTAGTTCCCATTTCATCTGGTGAGTAAAATCTCTTTCTGCCCCGAGTCACACCGATATCTTCACAGCCGCAACCTTCCTGACTCCCGCCTCTTCTGCTGGACCCTGTCAGTGTTTGCTTTGCCCAAAGGGGCTGCTGTCGAGCAGCGTTAAAGCATTCTCTCCCCCTCTAACCTAGGGAGATACAGGCCCAAACTGGAAGTCAAACCCAGGCTTCCCATGAGGAAACGTAGACGTTAACTGTGGGCTGGCCCGGAGGTGATACTTTCTCCGTGCTCTCCGTGGGGAGCCCGGCTCCTTACGGCAACCTCCGATGGGCAGGGGAGACTCTCGGCTTATTTCCCACTGATGCCCCGGCGCAGTGTTTAGCTGTTGCTTGTTTTTAAGCTTCCATAGGTGCTTAAAGCCTAGCCAGTCTCCTGCGTGTTTCTTGTGTGTGCAAAACTGGTTCTTCTGAACAGAAAACTCTTAACACCAGCCAGAGCCGTGAGCAGTGCTGAGATGTTCAAGGCAGGCTTCTCCTGCAGCTCCTTCCATGTGCCTCCGTCCCGTGGCCTTTTGCCCTTCAAATCCCTGAGCAGATTTTGAGCTGGTGTTAGCGGGAGAAGTACAAACTAACTTTTACTGCAGCGGAGCTTGATACTGCAGGGTTGCAAGGCAAGTGCATTACCCCCTGCTGCCCCGCATTTTAGTGTATTGCTAATTGCCACTTGTTCCCTGTGCTTTGTCGCTTGTACCTGAATTTTCTAACTTGTGTCATTTTCAGACTGTTGATTATCCTCAGCATTCTCCGTAAAGTGATGCCTTCTCTTAGCTGGATTACTGTTTTCTGTTTCTAAGAGGCTAACGCTAACCTATAGCGTTTCTAACGCTATCCTATAGCGTTTCTTACCTTTCTGTTGCCCTAGGACTGAAAGTGCCTAGATGAGATGTGAAGATCTGCAGGCTTTTCTTCACCACCTTAAGCACTTCATGTATCTGTTGTTCAGGAGCTAGACTGATACTCTTTAGAATAATAAATCATAGCTTACTCTGTATTTCTCAGTTTCATGTCCGTGTCTTTCATTGTTAGGTTGAAAGTTCAACTGGGGAAAGAGATTAGATGACTTTACAATGGTTTTTGCTTTTTAAATGCATGCTTGTTCAAATTAAATCTCTGAATAATTACACTAAGGTACTTTGCCCTTCCTTCCCATACCTGCTTATGTTTAGTTTTAATTCTTTGCAGGTATTTCACAAAACCCAAAGAGAGATAAGGCTCCTGTGTGTTAGGTACAGTGGGCCAGGGGCATGGAGGCAGGTAGGTGTCCAGCTAATGCCATCAGGAGTTACGTGCCCATGCAACTTCGTGACCTGATCGCACTGTAAGAGTCAGTCCCTGATACCGGCAACAATTAAATGACTTCTCAGTCATGTGTTAGAGCAAGGAGTTCCAAATTCAGATGCAGTGCTGCAAGCACAAGAGCAGCTTTTCTGGTGTTGGAGGGAAGCTGGATTTTCTGCCAACTTGCGAAATTATTTGTTGAAAAATTTTTTTAGGCTAGCTTAAGTGTATAGAGTGCATATTAATTTGAAACCTGGGTTACTAAACCACTGGAGTAACATGTGTAGAAATGAATATGTGCAGCAGGGTGTTCTACAAATTTTTGCTTTTTTCTCTGATATAATATATTTAAATTGTGATGCTACTGTCTACTTGGGTTTAACTGCAAAGTAGAGATGCCCAACTTAGCTTTCTACTTTAATACAAAACAATTAAGTACTAGGAGAAATGCAAAAGATAAAAAAAAATAACTTTTGTAGCTTGACAGCTTACATTTAATAAAATGAGTGATTATTGATAGTGCTTTGGACATAAAAGGCAAATTTGCTACTTTTTTATTTTAGAGTTGAAATACTCCTGTTGTGTAAGACAGCACAGCTAGGGTTTCTCTAGTATATCTTTTTTTCTTGTTTCTTAGTATGCTGATGCAATGGAGGAATATTTTTCTGTGAATTAAATGATATCAGTATCATCCTAGCTTAAAGCTAGTCATGTCTAATAGAAAGCACTGGTAGCCAGTTGTGGTTTTGCTTTCAGTATATATATCTGTTTGTTCCCCGTAACTCTTAGCACAGGGAATCTGTGTTTGTAGTAATTATTATCTTTTTATTGCATTGTTTCATATCTCTTTAATACTTGAGAGTATGTTGGCATCACTTGTAAACAGTCATGTCTTGAAATCTTGGGAGTCTAAATATTTTGGATCTGGGCATAAGGAAAGAAAGAAATAAACCTAAGTTTGTTGAGTAATGTGTCTTGGTTGTAATTCCAGCTTCCTTAATCAAGCAGACAAGAGCTCCCAGGTTCTGTTTGTAATGTAGATAGGGATCATTAAAAAAAAAAAATGCTACACTGCAAACTTGATAAAAAAAGTCTGCAGAGTACTCTTAGCTGAGCAAAAAATGTTCCCCACTCCTTTTGGTGTGCAAAAAGATTCTCTTTCATGGAAAGCAATAGAGACTTGAAGAAGCAAAGAGTGAGAATGCATTTGAAATAAAAGTGACTGTCTCTTGAGCTGTTTTGGGGGATTTTGTTTGGGTTTGAGAGGAAGAGGGTTTGAGAGTGCACTGGAGTAACTATTACTTGTTTAATGAAACATCTGCAAAAAGGTACATTAAATATTGTTCTTTAAATGTTTGTATTACTTTAGTAGATAAAAAGCTTGATGAAAATGCATTTGAACAATCTAAACTCTCTCAATATAAATGTAGTAAATGATATATGCTTTAGTCAAATGTCCCATACGTGCTCTAGTCATATTCAATAGTGTGGCCCAATTATGTGTTATCTGGCACTTAAATCCTCCTTGTGGACTTTTTAGTGCAAAACTTCTCCTACATCATACCCCAAAGTATTTTGAGACAAATATGCATGCTTTTATTCAAAATTTTGTCTCCTATCTGTCTTGTATTTAGGTAGTATGTCTCGTCCACATTTGGCAATTTATCCTCAACACTCCTGTGTTAAGGGATATTGTTATTCTTTATCTTAGATAGGATTTGAGCACAGTATGGACATTACCTGTCCAGGGTTTCATAGGCACACTTGAGCATCCTCTACCTGCACACCGAATTTGCTCGGGATGAGAAATCTTCACGTGGAAAATCATAGAATCATAGAATGGTTAGGGCTGGAAGGGACCTTCAAAGGTCATCTAGTCCAACCCCCCTGCATAGTCTGTTTGGTGTCGAACCCCAACCTCGTGAGTCCAGAAGAGCGTGAAAGTGCGTAAGGAGGACTGTGAGATGTCTGACTGATGTGAGCTTGATGTTTGCTCAGAGCACAGCAGAGTGATCTGCTGAAGATCATGTAAAAACAACCCAGAGTGACCTCCCCAGTGTCAGGCTGCACATTGTCTACAGAGCCAGGAGCTGAACTCGGCTCTCTTCAGTGTCTCAATCGCTCTGAGTAAATCAGTTATTTCTTCCATAATACATTTAAACATGTACTCTATACCACAGTGAAGAATCTTACCTCTTTTTTAAAAAAAAAAAACACAAAAGCCTAGGAGTTAGCTTAGGGAAGGGGGAAGAAGCAAGACAGACAACTTGCGATCCAGCCCTCATATGAAAGTTGCCCCAGGCAATTTTGTTATGTCCATGGAAGCATATGATATTCATTGCATGGACCCATCATTAATGCTGACTCTCTGGGAACCTGTCTTATGTTGTTTCCACTTGGGGCAGGTTAGCTAGAAAATTGATCCGATTTTATTAAAGAATCATTTTCTTTGCTGTCTGGCAGTGGTCTCTGAAAAGATATTTTGTCTTTTTAACACTCAGTGATTGCTCTAATAACATCTCAGAAGTCTGATGCCCAGATTGAGTTTCACACATAAAACTACTTTGTGGCTAAGTTTTTGACTCCCAGCATGGATGGTTTAAAATAGAGTTCAAAGGATCCCTCCCCATTTAAGCTGCAGGTGAAACCATTGTTTTTATTCACATCCCTTTAATTAAAAATAGAATACGTTTACATTTACAGAGGGTTAATTATCCAGCCTTTTTTATATATACTTTAACTATAAACAAATGGTGATATTTAGTGTATGGTTCACAATTTCTCACAGTTGGCCAGTTCTTTTAGTCTTTGATGCAGTCATCGTACTCACTGATAGTAAATACTCTCTTATTCTCAACTCTTACTCTCCCTGGATGGAATCTGTCTTCCATCCAGAATGAACAAGTTATGAACACAAAAAAAACCAAAACAAACAAAAAAAAAGAAATCCCACCTCTCTTCTAGTTTGGGGGAGTAAGGCCTGTGTGTTATAAAGAAGCAACTTTATTTTGCTTAAAGATTTTTTTGAAAATTCCCACTTAGCTGCCTATTGATCAAAGGATAGGGGTTTAGTGAGTCTGATGGCTTAGAGGGATAAGATCTGTGAGAAAGAATCTTGCCTCTGACTGACTTTATTGTGTAGGCAATAGGGGATTCCTTCTAGTGGTTTAAAAAAAATAGTATATATATATAAAATTTGTCTTTTGGAAAAGTGATAGTGAAAAACAGATTTTAGGACAGAGCAGGTAGAGGTGGAGATTGTAAAAACATTCTCAGAACATGTTTCTTTAAAATTATCTGCCAACAAACCTTTGTAACAGGAACCTGATACTCCCCAAAGCCCAGCAGCTGAGGCCAGATGTTTGTTAGTGATGTGAGCGGAGGTGAAGTCAGGATGGAGCCTAATGTGAGAACTGTGTTAGGACGTGCGGTGGGTTCGTGTGAAAGCTCTGGTCTGGGAGGAAAACTCACAGCCTGTAGCTGTTGGTCTTGGTGGTAGAGGAGGTTGGGGGAGTTCGCCCAGGATACTGTTGGAGTGAATCGACAGGATGCTCTGTGCCTGTTACAGACGTGCTGAGCAGAAAAGGGGGTGGTGTGCTGAGGAAGGAGCCTTGACACATTGTTCCAGTCACCCTTGAGACCTACAGCAGATTAATGAACAAAAAACAAGGCAAGGGAAAAGTAGGGATGCTGTTCCTTAACACAGATACCCTTACACCCACTGAGTTCTCTTTTAGGTCAACTTAGTTTAGTTCAAGAATTCAGGGCTCAGACCTCCATTGCAAAGCATTATGCTCAGCTGTAGCTTATGGTCCACCTTAAATACAGACTAAATTTTTCTAAATTTAATGAATTAATTAAATTTAATCAAGAGTCAAACAGATTGGACATTTCTAGCTTCAAATTTTGCAGTTGAACTTGGAATTAATTTCTGGTAACTAAAGGCAGCGTCTTGATTTTCAGAAACTTTCTTGGGGAACGGTCTTAGAACTGTCTTTCCTGCCCTAAATCCCTCTCTGGTTGCACAGAAATCTGGAAAAGATCCTGCAGATGTGTGCAATTTCATTTACTCTTGAAAATTCTTACATTTTTCACTCTTAATTTTATATTGGCTATAGAGGAAATTGAAGTCAAATTTTAATACACAATACTCAGGACATGACAGAGATCTTACATCAGGTAAAGTGCTGAATCAGACCCTACACTTCTTTCTCCCAGACTTAAGTTTCTACACAGCATGTCTGAACAGATGAATTTGTGAAGGTGATGGGCAAGCACTTTCAGCCAGTGTGTCTCCAAGTCCTACCTCCCTTTTACAGGAGGCGGCTGTATTTGAGCAGAGCTCAGAATGGCATGGAGACAGACAGTGCTCAGCTTAAGCAAACCAGGCTCAGGGGAAGCTCTGGCTGCAGCTTCCCAAGTGGCCGTGCTGAAGTTATTCCAAAGTGTAAAATTATGGTTGGACCTGCTTTATAATAACCATGTCCTGAAATAATTTGAACAGACACTGTTTTAAAGAGTCGAGGATTATAATTTGTATTTGCCATGGAAGTTTTTTCCCCTCTTGCAAATTATTCTAAATATTTCCCAGGTTGCAGGACACATTGGTGATGTTATTTTCTTATTTTGTTTTGCTTGCTGTCTCGAAGCGTAGAACATGCACGTTACCTCCTGTAATTCAAGATCTGTCATAACCAGGTCTTTAGCTAAATTTCCGTCTTTGGTTGGTTGATGTTTTTTGTTTTGTTCTGTTTTTAAGGATAAGGAAAGCTATACTGTATGTGAGTATTATAATCACAATCTGTTTGTCCTTTCTATCTACCAGCTGCCTTCAACCCTTCGAATATTTTTAATCTGTCTTATGAAAGAGTCGAGCGCTTTACTTGCCCTTCAGCATATAGCATACTTTCACAGCAAAGACATCTGAATGACCCTGTGGAGATCCTCTCTGTGGCTTCTCTTGTGCAATCCCATCTGCACTCTCACAAAATACGGCCAGAAATGGAAAATTGCAGCAGCGCGGCGGTGGCCTGCAGTTTCGGTGTGGCACGGAGCTGGCTGCAGCAGGCTATAAATGATCCTTCCCCCCTCTTCCTCTTTTATCAGTTTCCTCGGAAATATGAATTTGTGCGCATCAGGACAACGCAGTACTGTAGGTGAGGCTTCCAGTCAGTCTTATGCACCAGTCAGTACCAGAATTTTAGCTTTATATTCCTCTAGGCAAGTAGCTCACCATGCACCGTTATTTTCCCACTGCAGTTATCCATTAGCTTAAGACATTCATAACCCAGGAGGACACTTAAATCTCTCTTCAATCATTATGCCTCTGAACACTTTCCCCTAATGTCTGGGCTTTCTTCTGGAATCTTTTGTCTTACAATTTTTATCCTGCGTTTACCTGCATTGAATTGCATTCGCCATCGTACAAGAATTTTCCCGAATTACTCTAACTCTGTTTATTCTCGATGGTTAAGGTGATGCCATATGGGGAGATAGAAAGGTATGTGCTGTACTCCACAGCCATCTGCCACATGCGGGGAATGCTGAACTTAGTGCACCTCAGCTTTCTGACTGTCCCTGGGTGCATCTTGATACAAAGCGTGTGAGGATCCTCTAAAGCTTCCGTATCTAAACGCTGCCGAGTCACACTCTCCTTCATTTCTGCTTCCTGCCACCACAGACTGTCTCGCTCCTTAGCGAGGGAGAGGATTGCTGCAGCAGGAACCAGATCCAACAATAAAGCAAAGGAGTGAGGGTGGTGCCAGCAGGGCACTGTGCACCACTGTGCCCGCCGGGTTCTGCTCGGGCTCTCGGGCAGAGGTGTTGGACCTGAACGCGCTTCCAGAAATCGTCGTTAAAGTCATACGGATTCGTTTATGCATAATCTTTTTTTAAAACAACAAAACAGTTTGTGCTGTCTCCGGGATTCATAGGAGCCAGCTATTTCAGAGCGTTATTTACTTTTATGATGTTTATCTTTCGCCCACTGGTGGGTGTGAACATCACTGGGTTTGCAATGTGCAAAGCAACAACCTAGGACTATTTTTACATCGGACTTTTTTACTGGTTTAGTTTACACAAACTTTTCTTTTAAGGATCCCTCGGAGCTATAAAAACAATATAGCACAGTCTGATGCTTCACGGTTAAGAAGAGGAAATTAAAACAGCCCATCTTTTTCATTTTAGAATTAAGTACTATATGAAGTAACCAGTGAATGTAGCTGTTTAAGGCATAAAGTATGAATGATTTCAAGTATTTCATTCCAATCACTTTTCTCTTCCATTTTTCATTAATGAGGCAATGTAAAAAAAGAATAAACCTGGCATTTTAAATCAGGACTGAATTAAATGAGAACCTAATAATTTAGAGTAGCTTACTCATCTCTCATCTCTCTGTAAGTGTGGGTATTACTTGACATATAGTATGCATGTATCATCCTTTTCCTATGATTTATTTTTAATTGTATAGCTTGAAATTATTTTCTTCTTCCTCTCCCCTCAGCCAGGTGAGAGTCATTGTTCACGATAATTCACTGATACAGGTGCCTTACATAGCCAATACTTAAAATTCTTGTACAGCCATAACTTTAGCTTCTCAGAAGAGTGGGATTTTGTTTGTGATTGGTTTTTAATTAAAAAGTAAATTGATACTCATTAAGAGCTTATTTACTTTCTGACCTTTTATTTGAAGGGCATGTGACTATGACATTGTTAAATATACAGGTGTCCTGAGAAACTTAAATTCTGTGCATGAGAATAGAGACGTTAGCTGATGTGACTTCAGCTCTGACCTGCAGAGTAGAAAGTCAGAATCAAGTTCTTTGTCTGATGGAGCATTAGCAGCCATCCTTGAGATGGCAAAGATGTGCTTGCTGAGGGAAAGTTCCTTGTGTATTATGCTGTTTACCTAAGGGTTGGATTCAAGACGCTCTCTGAACAGCTAGGCTGATTATTGAAAAATGCCTGATAGTAACTTCCAGCCTAAGTTGATCGATATTAGTGCACAGCTTTACATGGGAGGGAGGGAGCTATTTAAACATTGAGAGCCTCCGGGATAACAGCGAATGAAAAAATAATGCAGAACAAATATGTTGAAGGGTTCAAGAGAGAAGAATGTCTTGTCTCTGTGCAGGGGGGGAAAAAAAGTTGTTAAATTGCATCAGAAAAACCATTTGAATTCACTATTAATAAAGTGAAGGTGGATTTTTTCCCTAGGCCAAAAAGAGAAGGGGGAGGAAGCAAACCCAACGAATTGTAGTACTCTTTAATGCAGAGAGAGGCCAAGGGTTATCTAGACGCATCCTCCTATAGAAAGCTTACCTTCCCTGCAAGTCTGAGAACTTCTTGGTCTGTGGCTCTGGACTAAGCCCCCAGCTGGAACTCATTCCCCCTCCCCAGTGCAGGCAAAATTCAGGGATACTGATTTCTACGCCAGCAACACCAGAAAAGGAAAACCTCACTTCTTTCAACATCTTAGAACATGTAACGATGTGGAGTGGAAGAGTCCTAGCACCTGAAAATGATGCTTTTTTTTCCCCCCACAAACATGTAATAATTAAAAGGTAAATGTTCCAGTGTTTTATTTTGATGCATAAAATTTTGCTAACGTTCGAATGATCTGTGATATTTTAGATACCCCAATGGAGATGATGGGCATTGTTCTGGTTTGTTGGTGGGAATGTGGAGAGAAGAAAGGGAAGAAATGATGTTGCTAAATTTCTCCTCTCTTCTTCAGAGGAATTAAAAATTAAAAATTCACAGAAGTCTTGTGGCAGACGATAAGTTCATGATGAAATCATCAGGCTCCGGTGTCACCTTCACATGACAGTTGACAAGATAGAGGAGGACACAGGCAGAGCTGGTGGGAAAAGCCTGACAGGAAGAGAATTGGGGAAGGGAAGAAATAGGATTGTATCATGGAAAATGGGAAATAGGTTGATCTTTTTCAGAGCAAGACAGAAGATTTAAACTTAATTTCTAATGGAGGGACATGGGAAGCAGGTTGGCTCACTGAAAGACCTTTGGACACTTGAAGTGAAAAGTGCGATGTGCCTGTGAAGTCTAGCGGTGAAAAATATTTTCAGGTGTGTGTGGTTGAAATGATGTAAGTAGAGGAGGCTTCAACAACAGAGCCAAACAGGATGGAAGCAGGATGGATTCCTTTAGTAGGTCAATTGGTGTTAGCTTTCAAAATTTAAAGAAATTTGGAGTACTTGGCATCCTTTTTAATCAGTTGTTTGGCACGTTTGTGTTAAGGAGCAGTCTGAACTTCCATCATTGCCAAGGGTGAGATGGGAAAGTAATCAGTGTATAACTCACTGTTGCTTTAATGTTTTCTGCTTTATTTTAGCTGTATTTGTGGCTGATGGGGAATTGCTGGGAAAGAAGTGATGACTCTTCATATGAATGTTTCTTTAATAGCAGTATAACTCTGCTTACCATGCCGTGCAGAAACTCTGCAGTTTTTTAGGAAAGGTGGAGCTCTAAGAACAGACATGGAAGTGCTTTGCGGTGTAGAATACCTTTTTTTTCTCAAATCAAGTTATCAACGTGTCTGATTGTTGTACCACGATGGAGAAGGGATTCTGCAGGGCCTGGGAAGGGGTGGACCTGGTTCCTGACTTGACTAACCAACATCACCAACTGCTGCCCCTGACTTGGGGAACATATTTTAGGAAGTCTCACACAACTGCAGCACAGGACTGTAATTTTGCTTTGTGACTCATGCTGAGATATAGGCCCTGCGTGTCTTTTTGTCTGTGCACCTAATAAAGCTCAGGCCACACCTGTTTCTGGATGCAGCAAAATGGCAGGGAGCTTATTTTTGTACCATTGATTCTGATGAGTGCCACTTATAATCAACACCTCCACGAGGAACTGGCTTGTGTGCAGAAATGCTCTTTAATTGAAGGGTACACATCAGCAGCACAATGTGGTCCCAGCGTGTTTATCTCATGAAAGCCAGAACCATAACAGTTATAGAATATCAAATGCTTTGAATAGATCATATTTATTTTATGAGTTCTGTGATGATATATATCTTTTGATGATTTTCAGGATCATTCTTGTTTGAAAAAAGTGGCATGTGGTCACTTTAGAATGAGATAATTAATTCCGTGAAGGGACCAGATGACAATTTCGGGAAGCATTGCTGTCCTACAGAACATACGGGTCACCATGCTTTTCTGATGAGACAGAAAAGTGACTTGCAAGAAGCTGTTAGGTTAATTACTCTTTGGAAAAGAAGGTTAAATTCTAAGAAGTGTGCAGCACTCTGTTCATAGAATGATGATTGCTGGCAGATGAAAACAACAAAAATATTTTGGAAATGATCCCCGTGCCCCCCCCTTTTTTAAGCAACACGAAAAATTGGACCTGTGAATTTTGGCAATGGCTTTTAAGCTGGCAAGATTCAAATGTGCATCAAATGAAACTGCATTTTAATGCACCAGTTTGAATTAAAAACAAAGGAACGATTTTAAAAATCATTGATGGAGATCTATGGGATGGTCACTTACTTTTTTTCACAGACCGTGACATGGAGCTTAGAGGATGCTTGCAGTCTGTTTTGCCCAGAGCACCTTATTTTCAAACTGAGCTGTATTCAATTGGATCAGAAGCACTGCCTATTTTTACTACCCAATGCTAACAAATTTGTCTTCAGACCTCTGTTAACTCAATTATTGTTGTCAACATTTTTGTCTAAACATTTTAGTTTGTTTTTTTTGGCAGAGCACGGTTTTCCCCCCACCCACCCCATAGCGTTAGAGGTACGTGTAGTGCTTGCAGAAAGCGCTGTATGTGCATGCTGCACATCATGGCCAACGTAGAGCTTATGGTCATCAATCATTCGATTGTTCTTTAAACACTGTTTTAACAGGCATTCGTTGTATAAATGGATCAGGTTATTGACCTTTGCCAGCAATTGCTTGCTACATGTCATCATGGCTTAATGACATTATCAAGGAACATATTCTGTATTGTAGATACTTTAAAGGGTTCATGCATTGTTTCTCACTAGGACACATGGCTGGCTAAAGTATCTTGAATTAGCAAGTTATTTGATGTCATTATTAAAATATGCAGAGCATTTCCAGCTACTTAGAGAATTTGAGAGTGAAATACTTCTCTTTTCTACAAAAGCGAAGCCCAGGAAGAAGAGTTATTTATCATATTGGAATACTTGTTTTGAAATCCTACTTCTTTTCTCCTTTACAATTTAATCTTCTACCTAGAATAGAGTGGTGCAGTCCTCTGAATATCCTGTGAAAACTGTTTGGCTGGTCTGCAGAGCTCCAGCTGCAACTCCTCCATTTCTAGGAATACTATAGATCTAATTGGCACTATTAAATCATTACAGCACATAATAGATGGAACTTCTGACTAAATCAACTATGTTTTTAATGAAGATAGGAGTTTTTAAATTAGAATGGATACAGCATTCTTTATTTATTTGTAGGGGGTGGGAAGGTTGTTAACTGTAATGGCTGATTCAATTTAAATGAGGGAAAGTAGCCAATATTCTATAAATTTTCTCTTCTGGTTAAAATTTAAGGTGGTACTGACCTTTCAAATCTCAAATTGTGAAATTAAGCTATCCAGTTGACTATTTGTACGTTTTACCAGTATATAGATATACTGTGGTTTCTGTGGCTCCTCAAGTCACTATCTTAAAGTTGGTTTCCTATTCACAGGGAAACAGATACATATCACACAAATTACACAATCATAGAATCCTATTTTTTCCTTTTTTGCTACGTTAAAATTCAGACTCTACATGGATCAGAGAGAGAGTTTTAACAAGCTTTAAAATTAGTATTACTCAACAAATCTTCATGCCATTGCTAGAAAATAATAAGTAGCAGTACTTTCACTTTATAGGAGAGAAAGACTCTCAGAAGCCTGCAGAATAGATATGACCAAAATGTAAATGTTACCCTGTTGTTCTATCGTGATTCCTTTTTTAATGTGGAAAGACTTTTTTGTACAATATAAAAATCTTGCTACTGTATTATCCCATTACATATTGCCTTAGTCTTTGCTTTTCTCCTACTGGTTGATTGAGATCCTCTTCTTTAGTATCCCAGATTTCTCTCCCTACATTGTCTTTTTGCTCATTAATATATTCCAGTCAATTCTATAACTTTTATCTTGTTTTCCTTTCCATTGCCATAGCAAAATATCTTCTCGTGCCATTTAATTTCAATGGTGCTTATTACTAGATTTTCCTGATGCTTAATTAACAGTTTTCCAGTGAAAAGCTGGAATATAAAGCACAAGGGATGATCCTGAAGAAAAGTGGGATTAAGGTCAGAAATAGTGAATTCTTACCTTTCTTTTTGACTTCATATGGCTTTAAGTTAGTGACATCATTCTTTTGTCAGCTTCTGAGCTGAAAAAAGTAGTAATAAGGCGTTTTACTCCTGGGAATGTTGTGGAGATCTCTGTATTAATACCTATTCCACATTTTCATAGATTTTAAAATTTGGAAGGAAAGCAATAATTATTTTTCCAGGCATTCTGCATTGAAGCTGTAGGAATTCAGCAGTTAATTCTGGAAAAGAGAAAGTATTTCTACCACACAACTCTAAACCAGGTGTAATTTCAAGGAAGAAGGGGCAACAAGCAGGTATAAAACTCATGCAGGGGAGGAGAATCAGGACATGAAAGCACTATTTGAGAGTTTCTTCTAAGTAAATCTCCTCACAGCAGTCTCCATTCTTTTTTGCCAGGGTTACATTTGATTGCTGGCTTTGACAGCTCACTGTTGGCAATAGGTTTCATAAATGTCTAATCCAGCTGGATTGTTCTGTCTTCACATTTCCTTCCTACATCAAAAGTGTATACTATTACAAAAAAAAAAAAAAAAAAAAAAAGGAGAGCAAAAGCTAGTTGCTTCCATTATGGGATTTACGATAAAACAGAAAATATAATATTAATAATTAAATCCATGAAGCCTGTGGTGGTGTTTTGTTTTGTTTTGGGGGCAGGGGAAGAGAAAGCAAAAGCTCACAACACATCCTTAACATCTTCAAGATAGAGTCAGAGCTGTGATTTCAGCACCAAGACCTAACAAACATCGCATACAAAGTGCAGTAAATGCAGTATTCATAAATGTATGTGCTCTTTGTGACTTCATGTCAGCAGGGTTCTGTAGACCCTCATTTGTATCAAATAAACTTCAAATGGTAAAGAATATGTGCCAGCCAGGGACGAGTATCAGTTTGAATTGTTCCTTGTGTATCGTAGCTGAAATGGGAAACATGGCTGGCGTCCTGTTTGTCAGGAGTGAAAAACAGGCCCGTTTTCTGCAATTATTAGTTATAGTGTCAATTTAATAAATTATTCACTCATGGAAACAGGATTTACATTCTATTTGCTGATAGCTTGTGGGGGATAGCTTTTGTTTTAGGAAGGTAAAATCTGACAGTAATGCAGTGTACATTGTAAATCCCTGTCACACCTGCACTGCAACAGTGAAGACAAGTGGTGATGACTTGTTTCTTACGGTACCCTCCTCCTCTGTCATGGATGATACCCACATGTGCTTGCTAGATTTTGTGCTATTACTTACCCGTTCTGGGACTAGACGTTTAGAAATTCATTGAACATGAAGATTCGTGGTGGTAGCTGAGGTTTCCGTGAACTTCAAAAGACATGATGATTGCATGGTATATTGATGGACAAGAGAAGCCAGATGAGAGATTGCAGGAGCATGTTGAGGCGATGAGTTGTTTATGCTCAGCTCCTCTCAGTCATGGCAACATGGGAGAAAGTGCAGAAATGCTTGAGTAAAAATTTAACAAGTGAATGATGTCTGAGCTGAGAAAGGAATTAATATGCTGATAGCAAATGGGAGAAGTCAGACCATGAAGGGATTGGCTATGGAAGAAATGTAGCTATTGTTTAATGTGCTGAACTGGGGAGAGGCAATGGCATGACTAGAAAGGAAGAAGATGAGTATGATGCTAAAAAAATTATGTTTGAGCAGTGTTCTGCGTTACCGTAGGTGGTACATATTTTTTTGTCAAGGCTAGAAAAAGGAATGTAATAATAAGGATGAAAGCCTAGAAGAGAGTTTTAGGAAGGTAAATGGATGGGACCAGTCTGTTTCCTATTGATGTTGTGCAGAAAGAATAGAAGAGCTTGCCCAAAAATGAGGACTGAATAAAGAGAGCTGAGTAAAAAAAGATGTTGAGGCTGGATGGAAAAGAGGATGATCATGTTGCATTTCATGAGGATAGATGGAGTGGAGACATTTTGGGGGAACGAGGAACTGTGTTGTGTTAAATTTGAGTTGAAGGCTAAGCTTCCTTGGGGTGGGCTTGTTTTCAAAACACTGCTTACCTCCTACGTTGTCTCTGGGACAGCAGGTTTCTAAGAGGAATCCCTGCATGCACCCAAGATTGACGTGATAGTGTGAAGTCGAATGGGAGGCACCAAAAAAATCTGATTATTTGCTGTAAGATATCCTGATAACAGAAGCTAAGCAGTATGTGGACACTTGCTTGTTCTAGTGGAAGTCTAGTAGAAACATTATTTATCCCTTTTTTACAGATAGAGTAAATAGGATAAATAAGATGACCTGCCAAAAAAACACACACAAGGTCTATGGTCAGCTCATAGTCCCTTGCTTGTAAGTACTCTGTTTTATTTCTTTGTAATTCAAAAGCAATTAAAGCAATAAAAAGAAATGAAACAGAAATAAAATAAAACCCAGCATGTCTTCAGCAATTCCTTTGCTAAAACTTGTGCTATGATGTGAAGGAGGTTGAGACTTTCCTCCTTGATAACACATTTAAAAATAATTATTTTTTTCTTTTTCTATAAGTAGGAATAATATTTAATTGTCACTTAAACTGGTTCTTTAAAATCCCATAGTTTTACCCACAATAATCCAAGAACGTTTAATAAGTCTTAAAATATTCATGACACACGGAGATCATTACTCTTGAGACCTTTGTACAAAGCAGTGAAGTGTGTTAGACATATGGCAGAAACCTCTTCATTTCTTATTTCTTGCCATGATTATATGAAAGAAGGGAAAATGCTCTGTTCTTTTCCCCATTGCAATCTGCATGCCATTGTTCTATCTGTTGTGGGCCAAAGTCATCTCATACACATGTTCACTGAAGAACATGGAGTTAATCAGCCTTGAGTTTAGCTCAGTAGATATAAGCACAATAATGGTAAATTGCTATTTTGTTTCAGTTTTCTGTACAGTATTTCAGATAACAAAAAAAAAGAGGAAATAATTTATTTCTGTATCCCACATGGTGTTAACAGCCCAAACTGTATTGCATGACAGATGCTGGTACTTAGATTTTATGTTATTGGTGATTATCTAAACCAGTTAATTGCTGGGGGATTGAGTAGTAAGAAAAAACAAACAACAGTTGATATGTCCTGCATTGGAAATGTATCATAAATATCAGAAGCCTTTGTCAAGGTACTGACTGTATGTAGAGAGAATGAACAATTTTGGTTTAATTATATTTCAATGTGATTGTCTAAAGTCAAGTGGAACCTCTATGGATTATATCTAAAATAAAACTGTGGTTACAATATATGGCCATAATCCCCAGATCTGTTGTGTCGAAATGACAGTATAATGAGTAGAAGTTAAAATGTCCTCTGCTTTCAAGTCATCATGGTTGTCATTTGATTAAATAATAGTGCATTCTGTTTGATGTCTTGGCTTTATTATTCAGAAGCATTTCAGTATATGTGTCCTACCTTTGTGTTATGTGCTCCTGGCAACCAGGTATCCGTATAGGTTCTTATTTACACACCTGCAATGGATACACTGTACGTTTAGCTTGCCTGTGTGCTGCTTGAATATGGAATTTTAATTATTCCTCTTAATTATGGTGCATTCAACAAAAAGAGGGAAATCATTGGTCAGGTACAAAAAGAAACTGCTTAGTATTTGAAGGAATTTGATAATTTTGTTGTAGTTCATAGCTTGGCAGGTGGTAATAATGCTATGCCAGCACTGTCAAAATATGAAAATTAAAGTGACGATGGGTTTTAATGAAATCCATTTGACAAATATAATTAAGGTGTTTTAATATGAAGCCCTGTAATAAAGACTACCGGTGGACTCCCTGAGGTCCTGACTAATTGTGTAGATTGCTTTTAAGCTTTGAATAGTTTTATTGGATAATGAACTGTTAAGAAGTGTTAGATCTTTCTTAAGCAGAATTTAGTTTGAAAAAGAAGAGGAGAGACAGGCCTGAGGTGTGGCATTTTAAACATAATTAGAAGAGAGATTTAAGTTAACATCTTTGATCTTGCTGTCAGTTTTTGATTAGAGCTGTAAATGCTTTAATCAAGTGCAGTGTAGTCATTACATTTCTAACTGTTTTTAAACCGCGAAATTACTGAGACACTGACATCGGTTTAACACTTCCTGAGAATTTCCAGCAAAGTTATGTTTGTAAACTAGGTATTTGCTTTAAAATGTCATACTGCAAAAATTTACCAATTCAGTAGATCATGGGATAATTATATTTTGGTGCTCGAATAATGTGGAAATCCTTTATGAGATTAAAAATAATGTCCTGTAGTTGAGGGGAGTGTGCCACTTCAGATTTCATTTTAAAAAGAATTTCTAATATTATTTTTTCAATTAAAATTATAGTCAAACTAGTAGTTATAATGAAAATAAATATACAAGAAGCTAAGTGCAGTATTTGAATGCCTTCCATTGGAATACAATCTTTTAATGATACATATTGTGTTCTGCCAGTGTGGATTCCTTCACATCCATTTTAAAAATGGAGAAACAGGCACAAATATTTACCAGGTGTACAGTGGTGGCTGAGCCAGTAATAAAATTGTTTTCTCTTGAATCTCTGTCTTGCAACGTTAAAGACCACTTGAAGAAGTTTCAGAGAGATCAATTCGTTCATTTTTTTACTGGCATCCTAAACGGCAATAAATGGTGAAAATGGCCATGGGCACGGGTATGTAACATCAGTGAGGAGGGTTGGCTCGATGGTACCTGCCCATAGGTGGCATGCCTTTCACTTCAAATACAGAACCAGCAGTCCAGGGTCCTTTCCCAGATCTGACCTTACCCTGCTCCCTGTGTTCTTGATCTTTGAGCATGACAAAAAATCCAGATACTTGTCTCTTTACCGTGTCAGGCTAGGGGCTACTGGGCATACTGTTTTGCTTGTGTTGGTCCTCTAGAAATGTAGAAAAAAGCTACAGCAAAGGAAAATGTACTTAATTTTTCTATCTGGAGCATATAGAACATTCACACAAATAAATGTTAACAGTGGCCTGCCAGCAAGTCCTATGAAATCGTTAATTACATCCCACAGCAGACCACCTAATGTCTTTGGCAGCGTGACCTGCACGCTGGATGTCTACGGGCTGGCAGACCAGGAGAGAGGGGATATGCGATCCACACGTAGGACATCCTCGCAGAGACCGTTCAGCCATCGGTGCTTCTTCCTGGCACCTCCAGTGCTCATGTCTCTGCTGACTGCAGTTCAAGTAACACCCAACAGAGAGAAGCAGCCTCTCTGGTAACCCTGACCCAAATCATTGGGGACTCAAAGGCCATGTCCGGTAGGTGGGATGGCACTTGGAGAGCTCCAGGCAGCTGATTTGGGACAATCCAAGCATAAACTGCTGCCCTATGCGCTAAGCTGCTCTGTTCTGGATCAGTTTGGTTTTAGAAGTCTCCAGGTTTTCCCCCAGTTAAACCATACAGCGGTAATCTAATGTAGAGATGCCAAAAGCATTGATTGGTGTTGCTGAGTTCCTCCATCAGAGGAAATCACACTTGCCATCTTAGACATTTACTGAAAAATCAAGTGTTGCAGCAGTTTTTCCTTGCAGGGATGCCTTAGACACAAATCGTATCTACGTGTAGTAAAGGCCATATGTAAGTCTACCTCTTAAACACCATCTGAAGAGCTTAACCTGATCCTTAAAAAATGATTCTGCTCTGAGGAGTACTGTAAAAAATATATTATGGGAAAGTCTGTATTTCTGTCTCAGCAATTTCCAGAAGAATTATCTTTGTTTGACAAGTGCAAGAGCAGAGGCTTTTTTAATTTTTTTTTTTTTTAAATATACGTAGCCCTGCAAACTGAATCTGGATTTTAAAATCAGTCTGGATTCTTTCCTTCTTCTATACCTCCTGATAACAGTGATTTGCCAGGCCATCGGGTATTTTACATTGTTCCCTTGCTGTGGGTTTATTGAGGTAGTGGTTTTCTCAGCATTACCCTGTGTGTAATCGAAGGCAACATTGCAGATGGAAATAACTAGCACTTAGCTCATGTGTGTGAAAAAGGAGCAGAATCCGTGGCTGCACTCGTCCTGCAGGGTAAAAATAAAAACATGAACAAAGGAAAAATGGATTGAGATGGGAAGTTTTAAGTGGAGGAAGACAGGAGTACGTAAGAAGTGTGCTGTGTAAGCAGCACAGAGATGGTAATGTTGATGTTTTGTCCTTTAGGTGCAGGTTTTTAAATTACTGTGTATTTCAGATGAACACCAATTCTGATTGATGGGTGTAAATATCATTATGTATAAAACCAGGATTCAAAATGTAGTAAAATATGCAAACTACTAACCTTCATCACCAAACAAAAATACATCTAAGTGACCTTTTCCTAGAGATCTCTCCAGAGGCCAGAATAAAATCCCAGGGCAGTGCTGGAACTTGAACCACAGTCAGCCCAATAAGCTATGGACTATCCCTTCCCTCGACTCCTTGTCCCTTCATCTCCAAGTAGCTGCTTCAGATCTCCAGAGTCCTAATAGAAGAAACATCCTTCTCTGCGAGCAAAACCACTATCATGGCAAACCTGGTGTGCGTTAGACATCACACGGTTTTCTAGTTGTAAATTACTCACTGAATAAACTAACATTGTCTTGAAAGGGGTTTTCCCTCTTCAAATTGCCACCTCTTTGGAGAGGTATTACATTTTCAAGGGAAACTGAAGCTTTATGAATAATTTTGAATTAATTTTGTCTCCTTTTATAGATAAACTTTTAAAAGATTTTTTTTTTTATTTTGGTAGAAACCTTGAACAATAACTTTCCTCAGCAATCTCTTTATTGTTATTTTTTAAACCTCAGTACTTTCAGCCTCCAACTTTGCAATACAGTTCTTCTATATGGCACTTAGATTTTGAGAGATTTAGTTGCTGGAAAAATGGGAAACATTGAAAGGATGAGCTAATTAATGTTTCCTCAGCCTATCTAAAGTACGCTATTGTGTTAGAGTTTTGCCACGTCTGTAATTTATGCCTGTTAAACCTTTGTTTTATCATCTATTACTGACTTCTAGGCTTCTGTTTCCGCTTACTGTAACAAGCATTTCATTTTATATGGAGAAAAAATGGTTTCAGTTACTTTTACTGTACCTGAAGAGGAGAATGGGATTTGCAAATGATAAATGGGGAAGTTGACTAGCTAACTAATAAAGATTTGTCTTAATCAAGTATGATTTGTCAGAACAGGAGCGCACTGGGGTCAGGGCACACGCAATGAATAATACAGCATTCACTGGAGAAAAGGACCAGGCAAAAGGCCTCATAAATATGCTGCGATTACCCATTGCTAATTCGTATTCAAAGAATGAGTTGCACTGAAGCCAGCTTCGAGGTTGCTGAGCTGTTCACCTGCTTTGTGGGCTTTCTGATGTTTAAGAAAGTTTTTCAAATATATATATATACACTGTTTTCAGAAAGCTTTGTTTTTGCAAAGACTACTACACTTTTTGGACAATGATTTTAAGCATTATTTATTAATCATCTTCTAGGATTGTTTTATTTTTCTAATGTCTGGACACTATATTATTTCTGGTTTTTATTGTTTAAATATGAATGTGAATACAGCAGGAGATAGTTCCATTCACATTTAAAATGAATTGCTGAACAGCGCAAGAACGGTTAAAACACTCTTTAGCTCCATGGAAGTATTAAAATCAAACAAGCAGACTTTTTGCTTGTGTTGCCAGCTTCCCTGACTTTCTAATCTGTCTGTAGGTTCAGGATAAACCTGGTGCATCAGGATGTTGGGGGAAACCTGAACAAACCCAAATGTCATTTTGTTTGGACATGGCTTTGTTTTCACTTGTTGACATTACTTTTTGGCTCAAGGAGCCATTTCTCAGGTTAAAACAGTTGAAGGAGAGACTCTTCTCTTAGATTTTCTGATGTCCAGATACTGAGATACTGCAATGAACCTTGTTCCCATTGATAAGTTTTATTCTTCAAGACCCGTTTACATAAATGGGTCATGATGAATCAGTTTAAAAAAAAATTACAAAATTGTTCCAGTGCTTACAGATATAAGTAGCAGACTTACTTCATCTTTGTGCTGTTTAAATGTCATATGCTGCGGTGCTGTTGTGTAGTTAAATAAGTTTGAAAAAAGTCTCTCACTCCACACTTCAATTTTAAAACTTATTTCAACATTTCAAAATGTTTTCTTCTCTTTTGAAAACCTAATGTGATTTTGTTTTCTGTTTGCTGGTTGGCTGATAGTCTGTCTCATCTATTTTGTGCTCAACTCTGTGTCTTGAAGTGCATTTATTGCTTTAAGAGAAAATCAGCGATGGAGGTAGGGCCAGCTTTACGAGCCTCGAGCTGCTGAGTTGCCAACTCTCTGCCTACACATTTTAAGTCTTTGAAATAACCAGTACTGCAGAGTCCAAAGTAATTATTTACATTGCTTTGAGTTTGTAGCAAACTTGGTAGATGGTGGAGTGTTTTTGATTAAATTATGACTATGAATCCAGCCTTAGTTAGAGGAACGAAAGATCATTGTTGTGTCATCTTGATGGTCTTTGGAGTCATAGGTTTAATTAAGTGATGATTTGTGGCTCAAGTTTTAGAGGGCGTGTTTCTGCATCTTAATTCAGATGCAATCAGGATTGTTCATACTCTCCCCTGCTAAATCACTTTCAGAAATGT
Source organism: Tauraco erythrolophus (assembly GCF_009769465.1). Taxonomy (NCBI): domain Eukaryota; kingdom Metazoa; phylum Chordata; class Aves; order Musophagiformes; family Musophagidae; genus Tauraco; species Tauraco erythrolophus. The sequence continues at coordinate 10,708,980 of NC_141473.1, read as the reverse complement.
TCGAGATTGGCAGTACTGTAATGAAGCAGCATCCATTCCCTGCACCAAGCTCAGAGCGAGCAGGAACCTCTTCCGTCCTGACGGCACTTACAGTAGGGAAAACAGATACTGAGAGTTGGTTCCCAACTTCATTTACGTAAGTGATTGGAACAGGCGTAGCAAGTTGTGTGCTTATTGATGCACTAAGGAAGGATTTCTTTTGCCTTAGAACTCTTTTGAAGGAAGCTGGGGGGAGGGGGAAACTGCAAAAGGAGGAATTTGGAGCGGATGAGCATTGCCAAGCTGGTGCATGGCTAGAACAACAGCTGGACTTCAATGTAGACATGCACTCAGGAGAATCAAAGTCTGCCACCTCCTGTGAATGTTGCTGTGAGGATGTTAGCAAGGGAGCTCAGCTAGATGGGTGATGGAAGTAGACAGAAAAAAAAAATACATCAGTTAGTGAGAAATGAGTAGTTTTATACCCGCAGATTGATGTAAGTTAGGATTTCAGAAAAGGTATAAAAAAAAGGAAAAAAAAAGGCTACTGGAGGTGAAGTTACTAGGTCTGTCATATATCATCATTCTCCTTTCTTTTTCTTATTTTCTTCTCATTTATCTGCCTTTTTTTTTTTTTCCTGAGGAAGGACAGAATAGGCCTGGACCATGGGAGGTGTTGGTTATGAAATGCTCCCAGTTTGTTCTTAAAGGCATGTGGCATCTTCCTCAAATATCTTTTCTTCCTTATTTTGAACAAAGCACAAAGCCTGAATTCTGATTAGGTATTCCGGATGTTTTTCTTGCTGGTTTCCCTGACCTCAGGATCAACAGACCCCTTTTTCTGTTGGCCAATGAAAATAATTTCATGAGCATCCATTATAGCTTATAGAGACCTTTTTCATTTGAAAAATGTTTGTATTTTAAGTTTGGTGGACATGCTGGACTTTGGAGGATTGGGAGATATTTTTAGGTGTTTTTAGCTTTCACAGTACGACTGGGCAACTTCTTTTATCCTCTCTTGCAACTGAACTTCTGACAGCTCTGGAAGTGTTGGATGTCCTCAGTGTATGCTGTTGGCTGTCAGTACTCTTTCTACCAGTGCGGCGTTTGCTTCTGCCAAAGAGGCCAACTAGTCCCTACAGCATGTAGCTAATTTTTATTTTATTGTGTTAAGTGACCACTTAACAGCATACAGATTAACTTCTCTGTGGCAAATTCTTGAGACATTTGAGCACCAACTCTCATGTTTCACTCTTCTGTTAATACTTTACAAATTGTCTCTCCATTGGCTTATAGCCATTATATTATCCTTCATTTGTCTATATTAACCTGTACTTGTCATTTAATAACTTTAATGGTCTAAATCCTTCTGTCTCTAATTATATTGGCTGTTCAAAGTAAATATATATCAACTGCAAGCTTGTAAATTTATAGGACTTATACCTGTGTCCCTACACTTAAAGATATGTCATCGCTTTCTTTATTAACTTTCTGCTGTCAGAAGCATAAAGCGTTTGTCTCAGCCCTGAATTCTTCTAACTCCTGCAACGTATATTTTCCAAGTTTGTAAATCTGCTTGCTGTCACTTCTGAACAGCTAGCATTTAGTGCTTTCTAGCATTTTTTTCCCAGAAACTGCTGTCGATGACTCATCTCTCTTACTCTCCTCAAATCTAAATTTTCCACCTGTCCAAAATGGAGTGGCTTTTGAGAAAAAAATGTCCCAGCCTTGAATATGTTTGCTGAGTTTCTGCCTGTGTCAGCATAGTTTTTTTCCAAAAATCTTCCATGAGCTTTTGCTACATCTTCAGAGCATGTGATGTCTCCATGCAAAGACAACACAGAAGCGTGCTCCCCAAATGACATTATTCAGTAGGCAAGGCTGAGGACCTCAGGGTGGAAATGGTCACCATTCCTACTCTGATTCCTTTTCTCATAACACACAGTGGTTTTTTGAGTTTATTTCTTGATTATGTAGAACAGCCATCTTGATTTTTTTCTTGATTTTTTTCTTGATTTTTTTTCTTGATTTTCTGCTTCTCCCAGTGTAAATTAGTTTGTCTTTTCCCACCTTTATAATTACATAGCTCAGATGCATGCATTGTGCATATGACGAAATCGGGCAAATTGTACTTCCGGACATCCTTTCTACGATTTGGTTGTATTTAATCTTTTTTTAACATTTTAAAACATATCGGGTTATGAAACTTGCATACACACATATATATAGAGAGAGAGGGTTTTATATAGATATAAAAATAAATGTTTATATATATACATATATATGCACACACAGGGTACACTTTGAGAGGAAAAGTGCTCTATAAACCATGTTGGATTATTTTATTTTTCATATGAAAAGAAAAATGGGAACTCTGTCTTCAAAATTCATAAAAAATGCTTGTTTATTTATCCAAAAGTCTGGAGAAGCTCATTTCATATCATTCCTGTCTCTTGAGTAAATATATTAGTCATTCTTAAGCAAAAAAAGTATTATTGATTTGAGTGATTAAAAAAAGTTCTTTCTAAATCAGTTTAGCTGATAAAATAAATAAATACTTAAATGGCTGGAGGCAAAAAAATGAAAAGAAAAACCGGTCAAGCACAACTTATTTTCATCCTTGATGTGTGTAGGTATTAGAAATCAAGTTTGTGGAACATGTATTAAATAATTATGATTTGTACATATAAATAAATACCACATATAGGTTACAGGCAAATTCAAAAGTAAGGGCATATTCAGGAGTGTAAAGCATCACTAGAAATGATCATTGTCTGTTGAGTGCACCTCAGTGTAAAAGTTGAAAACCATGTGCCGATTTTTGCACACATGAAGGGTGAAGTTGTCTTTGCATTTGTTGTTTTTTTGGGGGTTTGTTTTTTCTTCAGTTGGATAAAGTGTCTTCATTCTTCTGATTAAATTCAGTGTTTTATGACGAGAAATGTTACAATTTTTTTGCATAACAGCCTCACAGAACCAGGCACCATTTGTGTCGGACCCACAATATGGCATTATTAAAGTGTTCAGCACTGAAGAGGCTCATTTCCTGTACCTTGTTCAAACACCTTTAAGGTGGAATACATTTAGTACTGTGAATTTTAGTATTCACCTTTTAAGGCTGATGCTTGTTAATAGTAAGTTATGTACTTTTTCACAATTTTTTTTTCTGTTCATTACAGCGTTGTTTAAGACTGAGATGATTGCTATATCGAATATTCCTGCCCTCTGTCAGTGCATAGATAATAATGATGTAAATGCTTTCACCCTTCTGCTTCTCGTAGTTTAGCTGTAATTTTAGAACATAATTTTATGCATCTCTTCGGGAATTTCAGTTAGAAGAGGCAGCACCACACATTCTTTTGTAGGACTTGGGACTGCACTGTACTACACATTATCCATGCATAGTGACTAAAAGGATGGGGTAATCCCCAAATAATTGAGGTTGTTAAGATTCTGTGGAAATAACACCATTACTGGCAACATGCAACACCCTTCAGTTTGTGTATTGGTCTTAATTCCTGCATCTGCACTACAGTATATGGTAGAAACCTGACCTTTCACATAACTGTAGTAGCATTGTCAATGATTTGCATTATAAGTAGTCTGGAAAAATCTATACAGCACTGTTGCACTAAGAGCATGGATCTGCCTCATAGATGAAGGTTTTAACTGACAGGAAAACATCGGAGTTGTAGAGAAACTTGAAAAAATATAGCAAGCAGATAGCAGTGATATCAGCCTTGTAATTAGCTGTATTGTGGGCTGATGTTACCTTTTTTCTAGTCCTGGGCACCTTCAGTTGCAAACCATGTGAGGAGACATGTCTTCATGTCATTTCTAAGTCTGTATTTTCTTTATTTATTAATATTTTTGTTTGAATGTCTTGACCTTCCAGCTAAAAATCAAGTTTCATTGTCATCAGTGGATTTTCTGAGTAGAACAAGGATATGAAAAGGATCTGTGGATAGAGGTGTCAATTTATGTTTGCAAACTTATTGTGAGATTACGTTACCTCCGTTACCTCCGTTATGTCTCTTTGTTCAACTTATGTTGTTATTTTAGCCCAAAAAAAGGCCAAAGATCATCAACTAAAGTGCATGTAGAGTAAAGCTGCTCCTGTAAAATTGATGATCCGTCCAATTATTTATCTATAGAGGCTGCTGGGAAGAAACACAACTATCTCAGTTCTCAGACCCCTCTGCTAGGTTGAACTTCATGGCTGAAGGTTTAATCCCTAAGTGTCATATCAACAATTCATTCTGTGATATTCTGGCTGACATGCTCTCCTTCCTTATTTATTGATGTCTTCAGTCATCGACAATAAGAGGAAAATACGCTATTCGTCAAAGTGACGGTGTTTTACCCTCACTTACAGTTGATGCTGCTGTCACGTTGATGGTTGGAAAATAAACTCAATCATTATAAAAAGCTAAGAGTGTGAACTTGCCAGTGACAGGCAGAAGATGAAAAAAAACAAACCACAGTAACTTGCTTAAAATTGGTGTAATAAAAATTCCCCCTAAAGTTGCTTATAAAGATATTTTTGAGCTGTGTTTAGGCATTTACTTTATAGTTATGCCTTTGAAGGAAGATCCTCGCACTCCTTTATGTCTGTGCAAACATACATATGATTTTTAGCAATAAATATTTCTTATCATTCCACTTCATGCTACATGGTTAGTAATTTGTTGATTTTTTTTCCTCTCCATTTTTACGGGATTTTGCTTTGTTTTTTCTCCGCCAGACTACATAGAATGCACGTGTCTGGTTGTGTATTACAATATTTTGAGTGCTTTGATGAGGAATAAACTTAGTTTTCATCCAGTAAGTCCTTTGACATGCATACTTAGGCAGGGCTCTCTTGAATTCTTTCTTAGGCTACCATTTGTATAGCTGTACTGTACCTTACAGCTTTTTTAACTCAATAACCACATATCTTACCACATTTCACCTTTGGGAGGCATTGTATATACAGCTAAAAGTAAAGAGCAGCAAGCCAAGAGGGACAAGATAGCATAATGAGGATGTCAATTTGTGGTCAGATATCTGAGGAAATATTTATCTTACTTGTACTGTACTTGGCAACAGATAGAGAAATATATATGTAACAAATTTCCTTAGCCTTTATCTGGCAGAGTGTGTACCTTATGTTAAATAGATTTATAAAAAAAAAAAAATTGCTTGTCCCATATTTTTAAAGTTTGAGGTGATTCTACTTCCAGTTGTTTCCTGAAAATGGACTGTATCTATTAAAAAAAATAAGAATAGTCATGTTTGCCCTACCAACATATTGGTGAATTTTTTGTGATTAATTTTCCTTAAATAATGACATTTTAAGATCCCACTCATTCACCAGAACAAAAGCAAGACATGATTTTTGTTGTTTATGAAAAAAAATCACGTTTTTGTAGTTTTGCTCAGTTTTGTTGCGTATCTCTGGCAATCTAGCTAAGTAGCCTAAATGAACGTGCACAGAAATGCTGGTTGTCTCACATGTGCTGTGTGTCCTGAGGCAAGCTACAGCTGCTTCAGCTGCTTGGATCTGCTTCCTCATCTGTAAAATGGGAGTGATTTAACTTATATTTGTCCTTCAGGGAAATACAGGGAGGGTTTCTTAATGTTTCTATAGAGCTTTGAAGATTCAAATCTCTTCTTTATACTTTTTGCTAATACTTCAATGTAAGAGGAACACTTGACTGAAGCTGTTTGAAGAGTAAAGTTTTGGCATCTTGTGTTGTCTTTGTACCTTGAGGCCTCTCCACTATAATTTTGTAACCTTTGGTTCAGCATAAGCTGTGGAAGCAAACAGCCCTTGTGTAAACAAATGGTGATGACAATAGATTAATGTATATGCCTGCTATTAAAAACATCAGGAGATCCATTACAGTGTATCTCTAAGCCTGCCAGAAATAGTCCATGATGGAGCAAAATAGTCACCAGTAACTGGGCTTAGCCTGAAATAGCTTTTATTTAAGCATCAATGGGAAAGGCTGAACGGCATAGAGAGTCGTTTTCTTCTAATGTGACTTCTCAGTGCCTGTAGAAGTGTAGGGATGGCTGGTGTGTTAGCAAAGGCTTCCTGACTTCCTTCCGGAGACAAGAAGTGGGCTTAAGGAGCGTGTGGGCAGGGTGAGCGCCCAGCGCTTAGGGCAAGTCTGAAAGTCGTCTTACCTTTGTTTTACAGACCAAAGGTCAGCCTAGACAGCCTCAAGAGATTGCAGGGGGACAGCTTCTGGTTTGGTTGCTGCTTCTTCAGAAGTTTAATGTTGCTTGGAAAACTTTGAATTCAGTATAATGATGTCTTCCTCTATGCAGTGAAGAGGAGTGATCAGGCTATCACGTGTATTAAATGCCGCTGTTCTTTAAATAGCTTTGTTACAATCTCACCTGGCATTTTGAGGCCTTAGAGTCACAAGCTATATTTTTCATGATTTGCATTTTGATTTCTTAATGCAGAGCAGATTGGACAGGAGATGCTGGAAAACCTCAGCCATGACAGAGAGAAGATCCAGCGTGCTCGGGAAAGGGTAAGTTTGAAAATAATTGCTTGTCTTGGGTTTTATTTGCTTTGGGCAAGTTCTCTGTTCATGCAAAAATAATCCAGCATATTGATCAGTTTTATATAAATCAGCTGCTATTGTGAGACATAATCACCATCTGCAGCGAAGCACTTAAGAAGTGTCTTATATGGGCCCAATCCTGGAAAGCCTTTCCTACAGGAATACAAGCTAAATTCACCAAACCTGCTGTTGGAAGCAAGCTTTCTGTCACTAACATCATAGTTAAAACAGTTTTCTGTCCTTTGAAGGGTTTGCTATAGTGTCTATTGCAGTGACTTCTTGGACTTTCTATGAAACAAAGTTCAGTATCACGACTGGGCTTTTAATAGTTGATCAACCTTACTCTTTGTAGCTGCAAATGCTAGTAATTGCCTCCTTAAGCGATTCTGTGTGAAAGAACAGGTAGTGGTTTCTTACACTGCTGCTCTGTTACTGCAGTCAAGATAACGTTTTTTCATTTTTGGCTTATGTTGCCTCCATAGGGATCAACTCTACTCTGTAGAGTTAATGAAGATGTCCAGCAGCCCATCTCATCCATTGCATACAACTTCTCTGAACCTCAGTCTAAGAAGTTTGCCTCTCTGATCCTGGTTTCTGCTTACAGAACCAGGAGTGATTGCACCTGTGACCTTCTGTCCATGGCACCTTGACCAGATATTTTCCTAAGTGTCCAATTTTGCCAAAGATAAGTCCATTATCTGTCCCAGGGAGTTTCTTTACCTGGAAATTCTTTACAGGTTTGATTGGTAAAGCCTGATATGACAGCTCTAACGAGGCGTTTTCTGTAAACTGTACCAGTTGCTTTCTGAAGTCCTGCACATTAGCTACTTTAAAAAATGAAGTATATAACTAAATCATTAAATGTAACTAGGAATTGTGAGCTTTACCAAGTGTTGTTCAGGCAACGTTGTGTCTTAATTCACCTCCACTCCTCACATCCCTAGTGACTGCTGAGTGTGAGATGCTTTTCTGTTTCTAGCTGGACAAGTAAAACCTAAGCAAAGGAGATTAATAACGTGTATCCCTTTCTGCTGATCCTAAAATCCTCAGGAAAGGAGGAGTGTAGTTCTGATGACTCTATACTCATGGTTCACAGTATAACTTTTCCTTCTCTGTGCTTTCCACCTGAGCAAATTTCTTTGATGGCAAAACCTGAAAATTGCAAGAAGGAAGACAAAAAATAAGGGTATTCTAGGAACGTGTATCTCATCACAGTTCAGCAAAAGACCTCTCATCATAAATGGAAGATCTCAAATTCCAAGTTTTTATTGTATGCCACTTAAAACATTTTGTTCAGGGAATTCAGTAAAGTTCTCCAGTGGAGCCACATGAGTACATCTGTCCCAGCTGTCTATATGCTCAGATGTACAGTCAGGGATGATCTTGAATAACTTGGCAAGTTTTCCATTTTGTGGAGATTTTTTAAAGACCAGGACAGAGGATGCTCTGTCAATGCATAATAGCTTTACACTGAATACACTGAGTTATTATCTACTCAACCAGGGAACAAACTTGTCTTCTGAAAGTCAAATGTCAGCTTGAGTATGATGGTCAGTTCTTAGCAGTCCAGTGTTGGGAAAATTGGAAGATTGTCTTATGAGCAAAATTTAAATGAGTTAGTGTCTCTATAGTTTGGTTAAATTTATATATATGAGTTTTCCTGTCTGTAGAGTAAAACATTTGAATGAAGAAAAATGCAAGACATAGCTAGTATCATTTTGAATAAATGAAAATCATGTGCAGTGCAAAATACATGAGTAATAACAGTTGTGAAGAGGAATTCTCTAAACCACTTTTTTTTTTTTTTTTTTTAAGCCAAAGAGAAGGGATAAAAGCTCTGCTGCAAGAGTCAGATAGGTTAACTGGAGTATAAAGGACTCTAAAAGATGCAATTTTTTTTAGGAAAACCTCAAATTAAAATGTGTCTAAGGCAGCATCTTGTTCATCTTCCTTCCTTTCCCATTATTATTCTTAATATTATTTTTTAAAAGCTTTCTTAAACACCATGTAGATTTGCCATTGCTAATATCAAAGCATCTTTCAAAATCTTTTCACTACAGCAGTTCTGTGAAACAGGGAATTACCATCATATGCCATTTAACAGGTTTGCATGCCACCAGTTCTTTGGCTTCTGCAGTGCACTGGTGTTGGTAAAGAAATGATGGAAGAACTACCATCATATATTTCAGTTTTAAATAAAAACAAACTTACAGTCTGAAACTCTTCATGTTGTTTTTTCTGCCAATACAGGAAGAAAATGTATTTTTTTTAGTGTTCTCTTGGGAGGTAGCTGGAGATCTTCCAACTATGTGTGTACATGTTTGTTTCTTTTTTAACATTTCTTTTGCTTATTTTGTGGTTTGTTTTATTACCATAAAAATATGAGGTCGTCTTGCTTGGAGGAGTTTGTCAAACCTCTAAGATTTAGTTTCTCCTTCCTAACTATCAGTACTGATTCTAGCTGTCGGGTAGAATCCTGCAGCAAGAGAGGAAAGTTAGGATCAAACATATAATTGTAAAAAGGAGAGAGCTACTTTTCTGTGAAAAGGGAGGAGAAGCCCCAAGTGTTAAATGCATCTTTATGAATAATAAAAGACCAATGTAAAGCATACATTTGTACTTCAGATTCCCTTCTAGCATAGATAAGAACTTGGCTTTTTAATGAGCCTTTTAAAAATTATTGTGACGTTTTTTCATCTGTTACTTGTGTCAAACTGGGCTAAAATGCTTTTCTGGAGCTTGAATTGTCTGGATGAATCAGGAAAAAATGAGGGAATGGCCTCCCTGGAATATAATGCTCATCTTTGTTCCATCATGGCACATAATTACAGAGATCTGAGAGTCAGTGCAAGCCTTCCCACTGTATATGGTATTGCTAAGAGCAAGTCTTGGATGGTGGTATCCAGTCCCAGCATTTACCTGGTATTTTCTTAATACCTTTTACAAGAACAAGGAGGAAATTTATGCAAAAAGGTTATGTGTCATTGATTGCAACTACTGATTTCAGTAATAAACACTAAATCTGGTAGCAAATATTTACAGTATTGGGCTCCAGAATAGAAATGAGGTTTAATATTGCTGCTGTGCATGTATTCAAGATATAATAGTGGTTTGTTATGGTGAAGGTGATTTGTTATTGGAAGACTGCCACTTTTCTTGGCAGTGTTACTGTTTTGATGGATTATAAAACAGGACGCATTTTGTCTTCAACAACAAAGTTTCTTTAGTAGGAAGTCAATGAGTCAGGTAATCCTTTCAATCTGGTTTGATAATGAAAAGGTAAATATTCAGCTTTCATGAGGAGAAGAATGTTTTTTATGTCTGTACACACAGCTGTGTTTCAGGGCATGTTAGAAACAGTGAATCTTTGCTATTTCATAACTGATGGTCATTACATTATCATTTACAGTAGATTTTGATGTCGCACTTTTAGATCTCTAAAAAGTCCAAAGATGTCTCTCCTTTAGCTAGTTACAATAGGATTGTAACTCTATTTTTCCTTTACACTTCTTCATTTCTAGACGTCATTTCATGGGAGACTAATGAACACAAAAATAAAAGGAAGGTTTTAATCCATTTTAAAGAACAGTAGAAGGAATTGCTCTTTTTTAATATGAAGTTCATTTGCTTCATAAATTTTCATATCTCCAGTTTCATTTTTTATACTGTTGTGCTTTTACCTATTTTGCAAGATTTTTGAGAGCTGTAGAACAAGTCAGCTAATTAAGTTTATCTGTAAATGTAGGTTTCCTCTGTCCTAATAAACTACTAAAAATGTTATTTTCAGTGAGTGATCCATACATGCAAAAATATATATTGTACAGCTGTGCCTTATGTACATACTATATACTGTTCACAAAGTATTTGGGCATCCATCCCAGTGGTGGCTGCCGTAAGGTCAGTACAAGTTTAGTGTTTAAGGGACAGTATAGACATATTTCTTTTATACAGAATTGGTAAAAGGGCACTGTTCTGTATTACTGCTTTTTCTTTAAACTACTGTCTTTGAAAAACAGTGAAAGAAAGATATGTTTGTTTTTCATTTGATAAAGCATCAGGAACAGAGCACGTGGCTGTCTCTTCATTTCTTGATGCCCTCACTAAAATACATAACCAATAACACACACACATCAGTGAGAATTATGGATACCAATTTATAGAACTTCTACCTGCAACTCTTTATTTGTAAAGCTTTTGCTCTTTACCCTGGTTCATCTTTGTTGCCTCAATGTCTTATCTTCTGTGGGTTTCATCTTTACGTAAGTGAAAACCAGACGAAACATTTTTAAATTTCAGAGCTTCGGTGGCTTTCTTACATGTGAGTTTGTTGTGGGCTAAACCTGAAGTTGATTGACTCAAATGACAGTAGAAATACCTGTCCTTTGTACAGAATGGAGTACATGTACCTTTTGCCTTTAATGGGACCCTTTTCTCCCCAGCTTAGAGAAACAGATGCAAACCTGGGGAAGAGTTCCAGGATTTTGACGGGAATGTTGCGAAGGTAAGGCCAAGGTAGGGACACTTCTGGTCTTTCTTTTTTCCCTCTTTCCCTCTGCACCTTTATTTTTCATTTTAATTCCACTTCAGAATTTTGCTGACATACCTAACTTTTTTTGTACAGACTGCTATGTAGAATGTCTTCAAATGAATGGTGATAGTGAAGCAGGCATGGTTAGATAGGCTTTATCACAGCTGTGGAAAGAGTTTTCTGTAGCCTGAGGGATTACCCCTTCCTCAATCGTGTCTCATCTTTGTTTCTTTGTATTTAGGATTTTTTGTGTGTGTGTTCTAAAATTAAGCTTTTTAATGATGATTTCCTGTGTTCCTTATTCTTGAGTGATTTCGGTGTTTTCAGGGTTTTTCACCCGTTAGATTTTATGTGAGAAAGTTTATAAATGTACTGGTGCACCATAAATTTGCACTCAGAGAAAAGGTTAAGATGATCGATTCTGTCTGAATAGATGGGGCAGACACATTGTCAAACCTTGTGGTTTTAGCATGTTTCTTCCATGTTTTCACTGTGATGAAAATTGTCCCTGGGATTAACGTGAGTTGATACGGAAAGGAAAAATTTGCAACATCCTAAAAATCTATGTGGGACTTCAGGAAGGGAGTTATCCCATGATTGCTACCAACCTTAAATTTACATTGGTACCTTCCCAGATAGATTTTTTGAGTTAGTGGCATCTCTGGATATGTTTTCTTTACTCGATGAAACACCTGAGCTTCTCTGTAATGTCTATATTTCCATATGTATTCCTGAAGAGGAAAAGCATTCCTCTAGTAGATGGTGTTGGGTGCTATGAAAACACAGTTGTAAAGGAGTTTAGAGTATCCTCAGAAATGTTCAGTATGAAATTACCCTTGCCATGGGCTTTTATGTTGCATATTTGCTTAATGCAATTTCCCTATTAAAAAAAAAGAAAAAAGAAGAGAAAGTTTTAGCAGAGTTTTTGATTTGTCACTTGGCTTGGAAAATTTGAAAACCAGAATTTAATAAGTTGTTTTTTAGTGCAAGTTTTATCCCTTCATAAGTCTGCTCAGAAAAATATCTTTGGCAGTTCCTTGTATAGCCAGTTGACAACGGTTAAAATGACTGAACCTCATGCCTTCATTCCACAGATTTCTTACAATTCCAACTCCAAACTATAACATATAAAATTCTCTGATCAAGACTAATATGTAAATGACACAAGCTAAATTCAAAATCCATGGAGAAAGGAAGTGGCAATTGAAAGGGATGGTTCAGTGCCTATAGACAATCAAAATAAACTATAAAAAAAATGAACGAAAGAAAAGACACAACCAAACCCAAGTCTCCCCAGGAAGGGCTCTGCGACATGAGCTGTAACGAATATTCTGCATATGTCTCCATTTTGTCAAATCTCATTAAAGGGGTTTCTTGCTTTATGTCAATTGAGCTGTCCAAAAATCATTCATCATTTTAGTGTAAAAAAAAATCATGCAGTTATTTAAATAATATCATATTAATGTTAAAGTTCAGCTGTCATTTAATAGTATGGCTTAATCAGACATAGCATTTAGGAAAAATAGTTTTTTCGGGCTTTACTTGGCTTTCAGGTTGGCAGATTCAAATAAGGATTTATGGGTTTCTAAACCAATGTATTCTTTCCATGTTTATGCTTGAGGTACCTCAGCCTTTTTTGCAGCACCCTGTAGTCTGTTATTTTCAATAAAATAAAGTATCTTCTCATATTGTGTTTGAATACATTTGCAAGTAATTTGAAGAAGCTGAAACAAAAACATATGCTGTAACCTTTGACTTTGTTTTGTGTTTGGGAATCACAGTTAGGAGTCCTAGTTTATAACTGTTCCATAAGCCAAATGAAAAATACGATCTTTCTGAAGTATACTTGGACTCTTCTTTTCAGACAAAAGAATTATGTAGTTGAACACCAAGATGCCATGTTTCTGTGTGTCAGTAAGGCACTGGGTTTCCTTTTTCTTTAATAAAAATATTGAGCCGAGTTGCCCATCTGAGTGAAAGACAGGTTAGGAGTTAAGCTCAGTTCAGGTAAATGTGCCAAAAGAAATGCCTCGGCATAGATGCAACTTGCAGTAGAAGGGTCTCATGGTGTTAGTTAAAACCACATAATAGATAGACCTATGGTGAATTTAATTTGTTTGTGACTGTTGGGTAGAAGAGTCTAGCATTATCCCAGCCTCAGCATCATCCCAATGTTCTTTAGTCATAAGAATAATCATAAAATACAGGCGCCAAGAAATCAGCACAAATTAGATAAATACAACTGTAAGAAAAATAATTAGCACAGATTGGCAGTTGTGTCCTAATTTCTGCATGCTTCGCTACATACCACCCAATGTTTCACTTAATTACTGGAAACAATAGAGAAACACGCTGGAGGACTATTCTTCACATCATTATTATACGGAAAAGGTAATGTTAAACTGAACGTTGTTCAATTTAGTTGCTGCTCCTACAATATGTGTTTGCTGATACGCCTGAAGTCGAACGCCAGGCTAACACCCTGTGCATCAAATTAATGCCTAAGTATTTCTATTTTTACCATCTGGGAAAGGTAAAGCAACATCTCTTCTGAATCTGGCCAGATATATTAAGAGATTAGATATTTAGATAGCTAGAGGGCTAAATTACTCCTTTTGTATGACCTAATTTCCCTGGCTGTGTGTTTGTGCATAAAACGTTCTGGAGATGGGGAATAAGAGCAAGGACAAGTTCTGTAGGTTGCCAGAGCTCACTAAGGAAATCAGTGGCATAATAGGGACAGGTCTTCCTATCTCAGTTTGCTGCTCTAGCAACTTAAAGTAACCAGCCTTATATATTGGAATTTGTTATCTCCCAGTATTTTGGGTATTCAGGTAAGGAAATTTTTGTAATATATGTTTTTAAATATTCTCACTTTGAAATGACCTATACATTCATAATATTTTTTCCCCCCTGTAAATAAACGTACTGAGATTCCACTAAACTAGTGTATTCCACTCATGGCATTGCATTACTAGGATAATATCGACATGTTGATAATGTCAAAACATTCACAATTTTCTTTCACATGTATCTGTAGCTCTGAACATCCTGACGTTTTATGACTCCTCTTTAAAACTGTAGGACTATAACAGAAGCTCAGTGTAGTTTCAGTTACAGAATTTTCAAATAATAGGTCTTACCATAAGGAAATGGCATCTTCCACGGTCATCTCTGATAATGCTGTCTCAGAGATCTATCCCTTGGCCTCTACTCCAATGTGAACTGGGGAATGCACAGTGTGTTAGAAATAAGCAGAAAATAATATGTTCTGAAAGATCTTCAGTATTTTGCCCATATCCTAAGCTAATAGCCTAGAAAAGCTTTTAAGAAAAGAATTTGAACTGTCTCCAAGCCACACACAGCCCAGTGGGAAACAAACGAATGTAAAAGTAACCAGATAAAAATTTCAGTAGGTTAGAATCTTTATCCAATTAGCAAATAAATTCTATCTACCCCCTTCAAATTGCAGAAAAAAAAAATTTGGAAAAATAGCTACTACACTCCAGAACAATGTTTTATTCTGTCTGGTTCACCAAGAAATTTTTGTGCCAAAAATTCTCTTTTAATCTTCAGACTTCAGTCTTCTGAGTTGTTATCAGTGATGTTTTGAGAAGCTCCTGAACCCTCTTTCAAAATAAGGTTCTCACTCTTTAAAAAAAGTTTTTTAAAAAGCTCTTATAAAAGAAACTTAGAAAATTTGTTTCCAATAGGACAAACACACTAGCTCCAGCTGATGGAAATGAAGCAGTAAGTGTTCAGCTCTCAGGTGATGTTATATGCCTTGTCAACAGCTGCATGACCAATGTGACTACAATCAGGTACAGGGAATGCCTGCCTCTCCATGCTAGTTGTAGTCAAGCTTCCTCACTCTTCTTTCCTGGAAAATTCCAGTAGTCCTGCTTCCTGCATTACTTCTAGTCAAACTTCCTTGTACTCTTGAACTCCAGGGTAGTCCAGATCTTACCCTTATTTTTCAACATTTCACAGAATTATAGGACAGTTTAGGTTGGAAGGGACCTCTAGAGGTCATTTGGTCCAACCTCCTGCTTGAAGCAAGTCTAATTAGAGCAGGTTACTCAGAGACTTCTCCAGTCAAGTTATGAATACATCCAAGGTTGGAGATACTAATGCTTCTGTAAGCAATCTGTGCCAGTAGCAGTTGAAATAAGCGATTTTTCAAGGTATCTAATTGAAATTTCTCAGCATTCAGCTTGTGTCCATTGCCTCTGATCCTAAGCAGAAGTGATTCAAAACAGAAGTGCTTTAGAATTGGCCTTCAGAGTTCAGGCCTGGATTGCAGTCATTCCTAGCAGTTCTCAAACAACTTTGGCAGTTCTGAAGAGGCCCCTGTGGTCATTAGGCTGAGATGACATTCAGTGTAGGACCTGGTCAGGTGGCCATTCAGCAGTGGATGCACGGGAATGTTTTTATTAGCTTTCTCACACTCCTAGAGATGTGAAAATTAATTATATCTGGTCTGCCTTTTCTCTTGATTACGAAGCCCACATTTCCATATGCAGAAGAATAGCAGCAGAGACTGTCATGTCCCTGTTGAGGCAAATCAAAACAAAGAGTGAGTGTTATCTCTGTCTTTTTCCCCTATTTTCCTACCAGTCTCTGTTTCCATCCCCAAAGTCTGTAACAGAAAAGATTTTCTTCTGAGCTAAAGCCTATCTCAGTATCAGTCATACCGAGCCATGACTGTCGAGTCTTTGCAGTTTTCTGGAGGAAGGTCTTTGTGTCGCAGATACTGAGCGAAGTTTAACGTACAGTTAGATTTGCTGTGTTTTCATGCTAATAGAGGAATTCCTCTTTCCAGCAGGAACTTTGCATGTTTGGGCTCAAGCCAAAAGAAGTTTGAGTAGAAATTGTTTCAGCAACTTTTTGGTACATATATTTCTATTTTTACTTCAAGATGTATTTCTACACTGAAAAATGATGGAAACGGTAAATCTTTTAGCAACGTGTCTGCTCCACGTTGAATATTTACAGCTGCAGCTGTTTACTTCAGTAATTTAGAACTTGATTCAGGAACATATTTAAGCATGTGGTTAACTTCAACCAGAGGAGCAATTCTCTAAACCTGAGGGAGACTGAATTAGGGGGGAGTGAGTGGCAGAATGATTCCAGGTCATCTCTTGGGCAACACAGTGTTGTTGTGCTCCTTGCTCAAGGCTGATTACAGAGCAAACCCTGTCCTTAATATTTCTGTTGTTAAATGGAAACTGTAAAATACACATAGGGTATTTTAGTGCTTGTTACGGTCATTGTAAGAATATTTTTTTTTAAATTTCTTGATTTTTAAGCATTTAATATAGTTACTTGATTCTTATATTATTGGACATGTTTGTGTTTCTGTATGCAAATAATCTTTATCAATTATGAAGTATTGAATCTTCTCAGAAGGATACTGATAAGCTTTGTGGTGCTGTTAATCAGAAGATAGTCTTTGGATAAGGCACATATGGCTTTTTATTCCAGATTAAACCTTGGCATTAATTAGTACCTGGTCGTTCCTCACTTTGTCTCTGACTCTAAAAAGAAACCTTGTTTCTTTGTTGAAGTGATGGACAAAACATCTGGAAAATGTGAATGTAGTGTCACCAAATTCCCAAGGGTAAACATTCTTCAGCATCAGGAGTCCAACCAAAAAACAGGAAATGTACCTCTAGGTCTGAACAGTAAGAATTTTAAAATAGTGTGGGACACTGTGGGTGCCCTGTTCTCGATTTAGTTATGACATAATCTGATGTATGTAAGACGCATAATCGAGGGCCATTTTATAAACCTTGCTCATCTTTCTTGGACAGTGTTCTATATGTTGTTTCCAAATGCCTTTGAAAAGTCTTACTCTACTTTCATTCAGTGTTAGAAATACTTTTCAGTTCATGCGTCAGAGAAGGTGCAGAAGTCTTTGAGCTGCTGTGTACTTGCCATAGCCACAGCAAGCAGTGTACATGGAGAATTCCAAGTCATACACTGAAGGTATTGAATGCCTCACAGAATGAGACAGATTTGGACATTGCAAGCACATAGCTATGATTAGTATAATGCCACCTTAACCTTTGCAAACCTTCAGCTCTTAACAGCCTAAGTGATACAGAGTTAAGTTTACTTCAAATCTGGAAAAAAAAAAAAAAAGGAGCATCGTGGTTGACCTTTACATTTTAATAACTTAAGTGCATAGGATAAAATAAGTCAGTGTTTTAATCTTCTGGCACGTAGGCAGTCTTAGAAGGATATGTCCTTCATTCATTGAGACAGAATATTGTATGTTGTAGCATTGTTTTATTTTTCAGATTGTTGGAAAGCTTTACCCATGTGTCAAGCTGCCTACACTACATCCATTATGAGCAGAGTGCTCAGCACTCTTCAGACAATATTTCTCATTCTCTTTTTTCATTCCTTTTTTAAATGTACAATGGCCTTTGTTCTGTCCTCTCCATTCCTTCTTTTCTATCATCTGGAATTACTATCTCATTTGCCCGTCTTCTATCTACTTGTGTCCAGCTGAACAGCTGGAAAGAACATTATCTATAGGACAGTTGTGTTTCTGCAGGAAAGCAGGATCCCAATGGATAATTATCCAAGCTAGTCCTGGACTGTATATACTAAGAATGTAAAGCATCATATTAAGTTAAATATCATGCAACCCTTTGTGATTGTTCTCTATATTGAGATATGTCGACTACCATTGAGCTGCTAAAGCCTAAAAAGGTTCACAGTGTCATGAGTGAAACAAAAGGCATTTCATAGTCAGCGTTGTCGTGTCTGAACCACAATAGATGTCCCGTGACATGCTTTCATGAGAAGGCATGTCTTATATCAGCATAATCAGTGCAGTGCTTTCTTGCAGTAGTCACAAGTAGTTTCCAGTTGGACGAGTTCTCTCTGACATGATATTCAGGAATAGTGAAGGTAGTGAAAATATTTTGAGTGTGGTGAGATTGTTTATGTGAAACAGGGTGAAGCAAAGAACCTGTTAGCAAAAGCTGACATTGGTAATTGGTGAAATAATTGGAGACAACTCTTCAAAAATCAATGAAGTCAAACTCTTTAAGGCCAGTAGTAAATTAAGAAACACATTGTTCTTGACACCACTCACACTATAACTGTCACAGAACAATGTGTGCCAAATTTTACACATTCTGTTTACTGCGGAGTGTTTAAGCCATAAATTCCCGAATGTAACATTTTCTGATCACAGATCTGCATGATATCTTGCTACATGGGTCGTTTCATTTTGATCCACAGATTTACCGAAAGAAGTAGAATCAACTTGGAAGTGATCAGAGAAAAGTTCATCCCTTGTGTTAAGGCAGAATTGACTGTCTCTGTTGCAGTCCTGGCAGATATTCATCTGGCCTGTTCTGTACTGATGAACATTCCCCATCTCTTCAATCAAACTGTTCCAAGTTTTCCCTAAGGTTTCGCCCAAATCCTTCTTCCTGGGTAGACGGAAGAGAGCTTTTATGTACTGGTGCATTTGAGGAGATTGCTGTGCTCTGTTATGGCCCATAACTTCTGCTGTGGAAAGAAATTTCTGATGAACTTTTCAAGAATTAGAGAACATAAATAATAGTATAGAGAATTAAATTATAGTTTCTAGTTTTCATCAAGCTAAGCCTTTTACTGGGATTCAAAAATGTAAAAATGGAAGACTCACATAGTGCAAATCCTGGAAGCTCAGCCTCTCCAAACAGTAGCTTCATGCATAGGTGTCACTGAGCTTTGCAAAAGGAGACAAATTAGATCATTCTCATGAGATTGCATATCTGGACTAAAACTAGTCTGTATACTAAGCTGACTAAAAGTAACATTTGAAACTCAAACAAGATCAACAAAATACAGAAATTTAACTTTTTTGTGGCACTTCTAAACATTCTAAGAAAAAGGCAGTAATGTTGTCAAACAAACGTCGGAAGTTTTAACTTATTTCTCCCACCCTTGCCCATAGACACACCAGCATTTTGGACAGATCTAGTATTTGGAAACAAATGGTGGGAATGGGAATTGTTTTGCCTAGTCTCCTATCAGGTCTCTGCAGGAGCTTTGTTAAATTTATTAGGTAAAGAAGCTCTTTTCTGCATTCTGAATATGATTTCCAGTAGCACGTGGCACTTTTCTTGCCACACTTAATTTAAATTGTCAGCTTTTAATAAAAGCAAAATTATTTCGGCTTTCCAGCATGATTCTGATCACACACCAAAGACTTCATCTTTAAGAAAACAATGAAGTCATCAAACTGATTTAAAACTCTTGTGATATCAGAATCTTGTGCTTATTAGCTAATCTTTTAGATTAGATAGTTTTCAATCTAGCTCATAGTAGCAGGCCAGAGTTTTGGCTGTGCTCGAGACGTAAGAGATTAAGTGACCAACGAGTGGAGCAAAGGAAAACTTGCTGAGTACAGTTTTCGTTCTGATCAGTCACTTATGTTCTACCACAAAATCCAGGACCTGAACTTGCAAGTCATACTCATGTGAGTAGTTTGCTCATCTGTAGCCCTAATACTGAATGAGAGGATCTCTTTTGTTTTGAGCAAAGTTTGTTTGGGGAGGGTGTTGTTTGCTGTTGCTGTAGTTTTACAAAGGCCATGAATCATGATCGTGAAAAATCAACAGCTAAGGAAAACTAGGATCACTTAGAGTTTGTTACAGATAGATTAGTGCTGCTGTGGGACAAGACCAAAACTGAGGGAGAATTAACATCCTTGAGTAGCATGCAATAATGTTGTATTGGACCTTTGAAACTCTGCAGAAGAAATGTTCACACATCGCTAACCTGCTGAGCATCTGTCTGAAGAAGTAACAAAGACATGACTGAGAAAGTGTGGTCTTAGAATAAGAGATTGTTTAGTCTACTTGGTGATAGGAAGGATGAAAATTTCTGATTTTGGCTAGCTCTTTAACACAGAAGATTTGAACCTAATCAGGAAGGCAAAGAAAAGTCAGTATGGAAACTGAGCAAAATGGGAAAGATGGAGAAAAACGTTTTTACCATAAACACTGAGGTTTATGCTCACTACAACATTTGTGTAGCTCTAAAGTAATTCATTGAAAACCGTTGAAATTGTTTCAGAAATATCTAAAATAATATAAACAAGGAAGAGACTCTTGCAACCTGCTTGCTTCAGACAAACTGATAAATTTTCAGTGCTAATGCTTCTTCAGTCTTAGAATCACTATTATAACTCAAATTTTAAAATCAGTTTATTAATTGGTTTTTTTCTGAAGACTTGAAAAATTAGTCAATGAATTTGAATAGTCAGGAGCTACAATTTATTGGAAATATAAGTGGTATTAGTACTCTCCAGTTTAAAAACATAGCAGAAGTTTTTCGCTGACCTATATGCCTTCTGCAAATGTTAACGTTTTTCCATGAGTGTTAACATGGCTTAGCTTGCAGGATCTCACTATGTAGCGTTTGTTACCTATGAGCTTTTGTTTGGCTTGGCTTCGCTATATTAACTAAGCTGTGACCCAGAAGGTTTTTGTAACATTTGCAAGTTAAAGCAAAGTCTTCATCTTGTCTTATTTAGTAGATCTGCTGATAGTTTAAGATTACAACAGATCATTTTTCTTCTTTAATAGAAATTGCATCTTAAAATTATTTTTGCACCAACTCCCTGCCTTCCTCTTGGTAAAAAATGCTTTTGCAAGCAAAAAAAACCCCACCTCTCTGTATGTTTCTCTGACATGGTTATCATGGCTGCAAATAATGTGTTTAAATAGGGAACTATTTGAGAAACATGGTTCTAAGTGTGCCTGGTCTTGCCGAGACGTTGGGAAGCATATGGTCTACTTTATCCATGCCGACAAACTTCCTTGCTGCTTTCTGTCACCGCTGTATTTTTTCAAACGCAGTTTCCAGTGTGAATGGCGCACACGTGTCGATTGTGAAGGTAGCATTCTTTCAGCACAGCCTTAAGCTAATTACTCTTAGTGGCAGTGGGGCTTTGTACCTCATTTGTGAACAGCTATTTATACTACTACACCAGTACAAAGCAATGTTTCACATTACCAGTTTACCAGACTATTACACCATTGTGTTTTAATCCACTGTAGGTGGATGGAGAATATGAGCCATCTGTTTTATTTAATGATATAATCAGTAAACAATATATGCACTTTACACATTTGGTCATTAAAGATGCCCATATTGTTGGACCCTGTATTTACATTGTAAATTGGTGTATTCACACATCAGCTCTTGGTTTAAAAGGCTTGCTGTGTTCATAAGATGGTACAAAGCAAGCTCAGTAACTGCTCGAACCCAGCGCAGGTGGTCGAGCTAGTTGCCACACAGATCAAAAGTCAAACAACTGTGAATCTTCCTTTGAAATGACATTTAGAGAGACAAGGCTGGTCTTATCTTCACAAACAAGAAAGAGTTATAGATATACATCATGAAGTTATGAGAACAAAAGGGGGTTTCATAATCACTCGGCATCAGAAAATCCAGTACTGCAGACTTTTGTGAAGATATCTATGGAATATAAAGACCATCTTATTTTCCTGGACAAAATTTAGAGGAATGAGTCTGAATTATTAAATATGAGAAGGTTCAGTGATTTCAGAACTTTGTAGAGTAGACGTTGCTTTCTCTCACTGTAGATTTAATTTTATTTTATTTTCAGCAATGCTTGAGCAGAATAAACCAGACAGCAATAGCAAAACCCAATCGTATTCAAGGGAATGGGTGTATTTGTGCTAGAAACAAAGGAAGTTCCTCGATATTTCAATTTCCGCAAAGTATCCTTGGTAAGTGCCACCAAAATACATTAAAATTTCATTGATAAGTATAATCTTGTTTGCTAGCACGTTTTAAGGAGGAAGATCATACCACCCCATGTCAAAACAGTAATGTGCCTTTTAGTACTCCACTTCGCAGCTTGTGCTTAAGATGCCTAGAATTTAAGGTATTTATTGGAGGACTCAGTCTCATTTCTCATTGTGTTTTATGAGGAAATATGATTAGATTTATCACCAGGTGAAGGCCTGACTGACGTTGCCAGTAGGCAGTGAAGGGCAAGAACTTGTGAAAGTGGTATGGCTAAGAGTGAGTTTGCAGGTCAGCAAGGCTGGAGGTCTTGAGCTTAATGGCACACAGCTGCTCAGCAGCAGTGGGTCTGCTCATACAGGCGGGACTCTGTGAACGCCAGTTCTTCAGCTCGGATTAAGGTCAGCTTTTAAAGCAGCAGAGTGTCTGTCAGGATGAGATCTTAGTCATTTCTTGTTGTATGCATTTGTATAAAAAAACAGCAGCAAAATATTAATATGTAGGAGATTTTCATTTGGGTTTCTCTTCCTACATAATGCAGCCATACTCAGAGGCACTAAATATATTCTTGATAACAAAGTCTGTGTACTAAAAAGAAGGGTGTTCCTTTTCCATTTAGTGTTGCAAACATGAGGACATAGCTTTCTAAGTCTTCAAATCTATTTCAAAGGCAAGTTAATTATGTTATTCTTTTTTTTAGTCTTGGGGTGGGAGGAAAGATTTTTTTGCTAGGGCTCTTTTATGCTGGTACGAATTTTAGAGATAAAATATTTTCAAGTGTATGAGTGAAGAGCGAAAAACATCTAATTTTATGAGCCATTATATATACTTTCAAAATATACAATATTTTCATGGTTAAAATATTTAAAATGAAACAAAATAAGATTCAGCTATAAGTGTCTCTTTTATAGTCTTTTAATTAATTAAGCATTGGCATGTTTTAAAATTAAAATTAAGCATTGGCATGTTTCTATATACTTCATGATGTATTGCCTTCTGATTTTGAGATACTGTGTAACTCACTTATTTCTAATTTTATAAAGGTGTTGAGATTTTTTTTCCCATCCCAATCCGGGAAGAACAATCAGAAACTTGACTACTAATGTTTGAATCCTGACTTTGACATGAGTATATCTTGGGTAACTGTGGGCACATCTGTTTCTCTGCATCTCTAAAATGAGGATAATGTTCCGTATCTCAGCAAAGCATTCCAAGAGCAAATGCCCTTAATTAATCTGTGCATGGTCCTCACATGACAACCTGATGAGAGTTTGTGAATGATGGACTAACTGGTAGAAGTGCCTGTCCTGATTTGGAGTCATGGCTTAAATGGATTTAAAAGGGGTGAAAGAGAAGCATGGGAAGAATTTAGACTAGTATCTGATTTCCCATAACGGTCCATTACCAAGTATGTACCTGATCTCCTTAACTACTGAACATAGATTTGAGAAAGAGGAGTTATCAGTTCTTTGTTGTCTTCTTTGGATAATATAATTCTGAGGGCTGCAGGTGACAGACTCATCTTTCCTCAGGTGACGTTTTTGGTGTGTTGCAGACAGAAAAGAGTATTTGAGTTGGTTCAACAAATAGAATTAATGCATCCCTGGAGACACGATGATTAAGTGTATATATAGAAGAGCAGTAATGTTAAATTTGATGTGCTAGCCCAAGCAACTGCTTCTTCCTTATCAATCTCTCCTTACTGCTCCTGTCAGAAATGATGTTCTTATAGCTTGCTGTGGGCTAGAGATGTATTATTGCTGGCTGCTGTCGACCTGCAAACAATCAGTACTTTACAAACATTTCTTAAGTACTTTAGGGTTCCTCAAAGAAGAAATATATCCCTACAGATGCAACATATTATGACTTACTATCACAGCGCTGCTGTTTCCTTGTTTGAAGAAGTTGTGGAGGAGAGATGTGTAGACTGAGGGCTAAAGGTAGACAGTAACTTACTTCCCCTGGCCAAAATTACCTTTAGCACCATCAGCTCTTGCCTCTGGGGAAATAAAAGGAAACATAGTTTGTTACAGAATGTGGACGGATAAAGCCATGAAGATAATCTAGGAATGCATAAAAATTCTATCTTGGGTAGTAACTGGATGGCGTACTAGTGAGCCTTTGAAATTCCGATATTTCGCTGTTCAACTTCTGATTCAGGAGAAAGTAAGAATGTGGATTTCAATTGCATTTTGTTGAAGCATCCAGTGACATGATGCTGCTCTTAGCTGAAATGTTAGAAGAGAGCTTGTTAGACAGTTTGCGTAGCAAGCACATGTTGAAAGCTGGGGTAGAATGAAGTTTGAATGTGATGGCTGGTAAGGATGCTGTAGAGCACTCTCTTCTTGAAGAGTATTCTTTATAGAATGTCTCTTGTGCTGGTGCACTTGGTTGGTCATATTTTAATGGTCATCTTTGAATTATTGATGATTTATTAAAGCTCTGCCAGCAAGCAGTGGGAGAATTAAGCTCCCACATGCCAGTTCCATGAGATGATTTTTCTTTGAGGCACATAAGTGATCAAATGAGATGAGCCATTTATAATTCTTCAAACAGGAATTGCTCACAAGTACTTGTTTCTTAGTAAATTTCTGGTGTCCTCTTTGGAGTAAGATGAAGTATTTGGAATTATATGACACATATATGATGTTAAGCGTATTGTAGAATTGTTTTATAATAAACTACATAAACCATATTAGCAGTGTTTCAGACGCTTTGCAGTGAACTGAGATAGGGACCTCATCTCAGAAACGCATACTGTAAACGATCAACACATAGGTGGGATAGAGGATGTTTAATGAACCCAAAGAAAAAGCAATGCTGCAAAGATGCTATCATGCTCTGTTTCAGGCAATGATTGGGGTTTTTTTGTATGCTTATAATTCTTTTCATGGAAATCAATGGAAAAGCTTGTGCCCAAATGCTTGTTCTCTGAATCTGAGAGGAGGAGCAGATGCACAAGATACCAGAGAAGAGCTCTGTTTTACAAATGCAGAGTCTAGCTTACAGTAGAATTTCTGTTTTGTCCTCTTGCTCCACTGACCCAATTAAATACAGGTTTCATAGGAAAATATTGTTATGGCTGACCTGAATAATATAGATGGGTTGGGAGGACTATTAAACCTGTCGCTCCTCTCTAAACTATCGAGTTCTGAGATTGACTTTAGTTTGAGACCCACTGTACCTTGCTTTCTTTGATCCAAACCCTGAGAATATGTAATAATCATTTAAAGGAATGAACTCCTTTGTGAGGAGGAAGCCAAGAAGTGGCCCCAGAGAATGCCTCCCCACATGGAGAGCCACCATCCCCTGATTTGATGGCTTCCATTCTAATGCATCTTTCAAGGGGGCCTCTTTGTCCTGCATTGTTAGTTATTTGGCTCTTCTTTTATTTCAGTCTTAATTGTCATTAGCATGAGTGTTTTTTTTTTTCTAAAGTCGTCTGGGGAATAGTAGTTTATTGCATATTGTTATGTTTGTCTAAAGGCAGTTGCACAAGCTTGAAACTTAATCCTTGTAATCTTTCCTACTAGGGAGAGCTTGAGATAAAGACTGCTGTATGCTTGGTGGGAGTGGGTCTCTACTTTTTGATCATCCATGTCTAAATGTTGAGTAATACTTAAGGGAAAAAGTTCTCAAAACATTCCTTAGATGATTATTAGATTATATTTTATGTTTGATAAAAATTGGAAATTTGTGTAAATATTTGCTTAACATCCCACCCCTAAAGCAATATATTTCCTTTCTGGCCTTCAACTCTCTTGCTCAGTGAAATGAGATCAGGCACTTTCTGTTTTATTCAGTTTCACTTTGCAGTTTTCATGTACGCGTACTGCAACTCCCCACTGCAGGGGAATA
This sequence comes from Tauraco erythrolophus, assembly GCF_009769465.1. Lineage (NCBI taxonomy): Eukaryota > Metazoa > Chordata > Aves > Musophagiformes > Musophagidae > Tauraco > Tauraco erythrolophus. Next base: position 10,683,270 of record NC_141473.1, on the reverse strand, counting down.
TTTAAATAGTAAGTGGGGAATAAAGAGGAAGGAAGGGAAAAAAGTATTTTAAAAATATTTTCTAGTATCTTCCCACGTTTTAAAAGTAAACAATTACTTTTTAATTGGTACTGTAGTAAACAATACCACTTGCATGTGACATGCTACTAAGTAGTGTTAGAAGAAATTTAAAAAATAATCCAGTCCTACTTTTCTATAAATTGTTTGTCACATAATAAGACCAGTTTATACATATTATGTACTTGTGACTACCGTTCAAATCAGCCTTTGAGGAAAGGGAACACATGAGAGATATCTCATTCTTTCAAGAGGAAATCACTTTTCACAGAATCACAGAATGTTAGGGATTGGAAGGGACCTCGAAGGATCATCTAGTCCAATCCCCCTGCTGGAGCAGGACCACCTAGGTCTTGGATAATCCGTGGTGATTGAGTTTTCTGGAAAGTGCTGACTTTTTCACATAGACAACAGTCAATACTCACATAGTTCAACAGTTTGGCTGTTTTCTCTCATCCGAAGTTTTCATTTTGGATTAATATAGAGTATGGGTTTCAAAACCATGGACATCTGAACAAATGCTAGGTCATGATTAGAGCTCAACTAGGTGGGAAGAGGGGCTTAGAGTACCATTATGTTGTGGGAAAGGAACCATCAGAGCCAGTAAATTCATTTAAAAGATTGAGGACACTTCTCTGCCCCAACCAACGTTGAAGCATTTCTGTTGTACATTGCAAAATGGCTGCTTCAGATGCAAGAAGTCCTGGAGTTTGTCTTAAATCCTCTTTCCCAGCGTATTTTTGCAATTAAATACTGGATGAAAATTCTTTTTCCTTTCCTTTTGTTTTGTTTTGGGTTTTTTTTTTAAATGTGTTACTTTTTCCTTAATGTGTAACAGCTGATTTTTCCTCTGTTGGCTCACTTGGGCACAGAGACAAACCTCCTTTCAAGGAACAGAGTTCCAACATTGTTGTTGATTATTTTAATGGGAAACCATCTGTGTGGTAAGGCAGACTCTCCAGCTTCTTTCTGGAGAAAAAAAAAAAAAAAGAGATGCAAGTATTTTAGCCAAAGGTAAAACCTTTCCCTCTGTAACATGGATGGACTCACAAAGAAAGTAGACGTAAAGGAATGTGTCTCCTCACCACACTCACAAAGACCTGATGTTCAAAAGCAACCAACCCATGACATACAGTCCCTTGAGAACACAACTGGCCTTCTTCAAAGTGTGATCCTCTCTTGATGCTTCCCCCAAAGTTGCAGTTGAGGTCTGCTGCTCCTTTGGGGCTCAAGGGACCTGTTTGCTTTCCAAGAGCTCTTTGCCCTTCTTTTTCCTTGCTTACCCCATCTTACCTTCCCAAAGTTTGAGTTACCTTTCTTGCAGGAATCTTGTGCTTCCTCTCCATCTCCTTCTGTGGGTTTTACAGCCTGTCAATCTGAGATGGTTTTGACGTCTCTTGACAAACACCGTCACTTAGAATCACCATGTGGCTGCCCTGAAAAAAAAAAAGGCAGCCTTTCTTTTCTTCTTTCCTCTTTGTGAACTAGAGATGTAATGTGTAAAATCGTGGTGTAAGCTCACAATAGCACTTTGTCCTCTTTCACATCAGTTGCCAATAACTACTGTTGTGGCAACAGCTGTAACCAAGCATGGTGTCAGCTAGTTTTGCCATAATATGACTGGATGCCAATAATTTTAATGTAATGTGAAACACACTCCCAGGCAGTGCAATGAGGCATCTGATTATTAAATTCCTTGAAATGTCATCTGAATATTTTTTTTTTTTGCATCAATTCAGGTCTCAGAAATGGACAGTGTTGTGATTAAAAGAAAAAGAACAGAAAATTCTCCCATTATAGTAAACATTTCCAAGAAAACTCTCACCCTGAAGCAGACAGCTCTGCTCTACTTTCATAGACAGCAACAGCAAAGGCTCTGTGGAGGCTGTACGGGTGGAGGTTACAATTCTGGCTACCAGTTGTTTGCTGCTCTTTACTGTAGCACTTTCTCCAGTGATAATAAATGCAATTTATTTTTAAGCTTCTTATTCTGAACAACTTATAAAAACTAAAAGGTAGGAACCTGATGAAGCATTTGTTTTTAATACATTGCTTAGATTGTGCTCCAAAGCATGGCATTCAGCATTATTGTTAATGATTGAAGCATTTGCATTTAATTGTGCAAAGCTTCTTGGACTCAGTCCATTAATACAGCAAGCATTAGTAAGAAATATATTGAAGAAGTTGAACAAGGTCATAAATGTTCTGCGTGTAAAGAGCACCTAAAGCTTTTTTCCAAGCCTTTAAGAAGTAGTTAAAAAAAAGCCAAACAAAACCTTGTGAGGTGAATAGATAAAAGGCTTTCTCGGTTTAGTTATGTCAGTTTGGCTTTTTCCTGTAATTGCTGGGGTTGTTTTGTTCCTAAGGAACGAACGGATGCCAAGCTGAAGAGGTAATTTCTGAGCACTGTTTCAAGACATTCTTAAAGTTCTCAACTTTTCTGTAATAAGAAAAATAACACTTCTCTAATGATGTCTATTTATTTCGTATTGTTCTTCTGTATGCAGTTCAGTGCAGCTGACAGTAAGTACTTGAGAGAAACATGGGGCTGAAGAAACCTGTGTAGGGTGTAGGGGAACCTGACTAGACCCGAGTACCTGCAGGCTGCATGCACCAACTCCTCTGGGTGCTGTCAAGCAGTCCTTACCTTACGTTACCATGGATGAAACCGAAAGAGATTGTTTGTGTTTGATCCCAGGTGTCTTTACATTTGAATCCAAACAGGAAAAAGCGCCTGGCAGCATGAAGCTGGATTGGAGGTGTTGATATCCGGATGTCACTCTCCTTGCGTCAGACGGGCTGGCTGTGGGGCTTACTTTCCTGCCGTAATCTTAGGAGTTACTCGCACAATGAAAGGTCCAGGTTTTTCCGACCTGTAAAGAGTCATAGCAGAGCTTTGTCATTGTAAATATCATTATGTGCTCAGAAGTGAAGAAGCTTTTACTAGGGAGGAGTTCAAACCAAAACCCGAAATGTGGATATTTCTAAACCTTGGAATCTGTGTCTGCATCTGAGTTCTGCAGGTTACGTGTGCCAGTAGTGCATTAAACCAGTGTATGACATGGAAGTTTCCCTAAAACTTACAGTATTCCACATCCAGCTGCAGTTACAACTAATTTCTGCAGGCTCTGCTAGATGCTTTCCAAGGGAAAATTTTGTTGAATTTAATATCAAGCCAAATCCACTGTATATCATCAAGTGTCTACTTAACTATTTGAACGTGTGCAGAACAGAAGCAGCATAGGCAGAAATAATATTGTTTGTTTTGGGTCTGCGTGACAAGGTTTTGGTAGTGGAGGGACTCCAGGGGTGGCTTCTATGAGAAAATGCTAGAAGTTTCCCCAGTGTCCAACAGAGCCAATGCCAGCCAGCTCCAAGATGGACCCGCCACTGGCCAAGGCCGAGCCCATCAGCGATGGTGGCAGCGCCTCTGGGATAACAGAGTTAAGAAGGGGAGAAAAAACTGCTGTGGAAATAGCAGTTGATAGAGGAGTGAGAATATGTAAGAGAAACAACTCTGCAGATGCCAAGATCAGTGAAGGAGTAGGGAGGGGAGGTGCTTCAGGCACTGGAGCAGAGATTGTCCTTCTGCCCATGGTGAAGACTGTGGTGAGGCAGGCTGTCCCCCTGCAGCGCATGGAGGTTAATGATGGAGCAGATATCCACCTGCAGCCCATGGAGGACCCCACATTGAAGCAGATGGATGGCTGAAGGAGGCTGTGACCCCATGAGAAGCCCATGCTGGTGCAGGCTCCTGGCAGGACCTGGGGACCTATGGAGAGAGGAGCCCATGCTGGAGCAGGTTTCCTGGCAGAACTTGTGACCCCGCAGAGGACCCATGCTGGAGCAGTCTGTTCCTGAAGGACTGCACCCCATGGAAGGGACGCACGCTGGAGCAGTTCATGAAGAACTGCAGCCTGTGGGAAGGACTCACGTTGGAGAAGTTTGTGGAGAACTGTCTCCCGTGGGAGGGACCCCAGGCTGGAGCAGGGAAAGAGTGTGAGGATTCCTCCCCCTGAGGAGTAAGGAGCATCAGAAACAATGTGTGACGAGCTGACCGCAACCCCCATTCCCCATGCCCCTGCACTGCTAGGGGGAGGAGGTAGAGAAAATCAGAAGTGAAGTTCAGCCTGGGAAGAAGAGAGGGATGGGGGGGAAGGTGTTTTTAAGATTTGGTTTTATTTCTCATTATCCTACTCTGATAGGCAATAATTAAATTAATTTTCCCCAAGTTGAGTCTGTTTTGCCCATGACAGTAATTGGTGAATGATCTCTGTCCTCATCTCAACTCATGAGCCTTTTGTTGTAGAATCATCGAATCATTTAGATTGAAAAAGACCTTTAAGACCATCAGGTCCAACCGCGTTAACCTAACACTACCAAGTCCACCACTAAACCATGTCCCTAAGCACCATGTCTACGTGTCTTTTAAATACCTCCAAGGATGGTGACTCAACCACTTCCCTGAGCAGCCTATTCCAATGCTTGACAACCCTTTCAGTGAAGAAATTTTTCCTCATATCCAGTCTAAACCTCCTTGGCACAACTTGAGGCCATTTCCTCTTGTCCTGTTGCTTTTTACTTGGGAGGAGAGACCGACACCCACCTTGCTACAACCTTCTTTCAGGTAGTTGGAGAGAGCAATGAGGTCTCCCCTGATCCTTCTTTTTTCCAGGTTAAACAGCTCCAGTTCCTCCAGCCTCTGTCCAGCTGAGGAGGGGGGGTGATAGAGCAGCTTTCGGGGGCACATGGCATACAGCCAGGATCAACACACCCCTTATGGTGTTTCCCAAAATGACTTATTCAACCATTAGTTTGGGAAAAATACCAACCTGAAGAAGGAGAAACAAGTTCTGTCTCTAGATCCACAGAGGTTTTGGCTTCTCTAGTGATGCTGCAGTCATGGCATTTTAAAAAGATACCGTTGTTTTCAGTCCAAAAGCAAGTTGATTCTTCGCATGTAGTTGACACTGCTGTTTAGGCTGGTGAAAGCAAATTTTAGGACAAACTACAGGAAATGGCTTGGAGAGGTGGAGGATATTAAGAAAGTATTGTACTGCTGCTTTAGAAGTAAAATGAAACAGAACATTTTAGGCTCCATTTTCCCATACGATGTTTAAAGCCATTATTTTGATAATTTTTTTTTTTTTCAAAAAAAATATTGCAACTATTGACAACAAATGTGCTTCAAAACATATAGTTGTTTTTTGTGATCTCAGACCAAGACAAGTCACATGAAAATCCTCTTCTTCTCATGGAGGGCAGCCTAAGGTTTTGTGGAAAAGCTTTTCTTTCCTCCTTCCTCTGTCCCCTCAGCCCTGGTTTTGGACTAATTGTGTCTCCTTGAAAGTACTACTTTCTATGTGAGCTTTGAGAGTGAAAATTGTTCAACTCTTTGTTTATGGAAGAATCTGCTTTAGCTGGGAAGTCAGACACAGCAATAGAAACAGCAATAGCACTTTTAAGGCTGATGGACTGTATTCACTTTGGTATGTAGGGAATGGCAACAGCAGTCATTAGTACTGGGAGAATGCTGTTCTTTCTCTGTCTCTCTGCCCCTGTTGCAAGATGAGCAAGGACTGACCTGAACTTTTGTTTGTTTGTTCTGCTGTGGGGTTAAAGATTGATGCTCCCCTCCCCAAGAATGTTTTATTCTTTTTTGTAAGGGAGGGAATTCAACTTTTGTGAAGGCAAAAGAAAAATCCGATATAAGAAACAGCTGGACAAGACCTAAGCTGATAGATTTATTTTTTTTTCCCTAGCTTTCTACCTGTGAAGAAATACAGTATTTTTAGGGTGAGGGGTGGTTGTGGAAAGCAATGATTGAACACATAACTGCTTTAAGGCCAGTGCTAGAAACCCTTGCCAGTATAGTAATGTCAGTTGGAGGTGTGATTTTTGGCTGCATGTGTGTATTGGCAAAAGCCCTAGTATAGACATAGTTGTACCAGGGGTGGGGGAGGGAACTTTAGCCAGTAAATTCTGTTTTGCTTGGGGAGGGTATAAGCTCTAACAACAAAAGCACTTTTTTTCTGCTGATAAATTGCAAGTCCAGTAGAAGCTTATGCCAAAAGTTACGCTGTTGAAGTGGCAAATCTTTTTCATAGACTAGACTTCTGAGTCTGGTGTCCTAACATTAGCAACTGGGCTCCTGTTATTGTTAATTTTAACAGCAGCAACATCTGAAGGTGATTTGAGTGCCTTAGACTTTGCAGCATTGTATGATCTTGAATCTACAGATCTGCATTTCATTTACTCCCCATACTTAGGAGAATTGCAAACAAAATTACACTAGACTCCATCTTTTGCATGCAAGATGTTTGTTTACAATTAATTTTTAATGGCTTTTTCCTAGCTACAGCTCAAGTACAAAGGTCCATGTGCTTTGCAACTATCTAAAAGTTCAAGAATGAGATTATCTTTGGATTTATTTTCTGATTGATTACACAACTGTTGATAGTGAAACATGGTTCTTCTAAGTGTAACATAGTCTCCACACCTAGGTTTTGCAGACTTATGTAGGTTTTTTTCTTGACTATCTTGAATATATTGGAATTCTGGAGGAGATGCTGGCATTACCTCATGGGACTACATAGTCATACGTGTGACGCTAGAGGCTTTCTGTGTGAACTTTCCTTCTATTTTACTGACACATTAGGATGAGAAAGAAGTCCTTTTTTCTAATACTGACGCGTGCTGCATCAGCCATCTTCAATACGTGAAATTAAAAGGGGTAAATACTCATTCCAGGTCCCAGTCTCATGTCATAAGAACATTTCAACTATTGTGTCATCTCTCCAGAGTGCCCTCACACTAGGAGAGCAGAAACAATACTATTCTCAATACTGTGAGGGAGGTCACGCTTGGAGATGTTGTGCAGTCTGCCCTCAGCGATCAGTACTCTGCTCATCTTCCACTCATATCTCATGCCAACTGACTTTTATAAGGGAATACCAACATTTGAACCTTGATCACTAGACTTTTTGTTCAGCCTACTACTGCCTCATTATGATATGGTACAAGAAAATGTTACAGTTGTGGGTTTTTTTTATTTTTGCTTTAAATTACCTCTGACTTCATTGGGTGTAAAATTCAGCCAATGCTGGATACTTTTGAAAATCCCACCCTTCGGTTGGTTTTGGTTTTGTTGTTGTTTTTTACGTCTGATGTAGGACTCAGTAATATGTACTGGCATAACATCTCACTGGAGCAGAACAATGATTTATTGTGCTAATTACTGACATCGCAAAACCACAGACAGTAATCTTAATCTCAGGGGAAAAAAAAAAACCCTAAACACTAGGTTAAGACCTATTGAAAAAGATGGTTTATGTGAGTCTGGTAGGATAAGAAAACTAAGCATGTTGAGTTTTAGAGTGTTTCCCTTTCTAAGTTTATGTTTTTCATAGTTTTTTAAAAAAGAGGGGGGAAAAGAAAGGAAATGTTGAGTAAGGTTGGTGTTTAATAAATGATACACACATCTGAAGCTATATTTTCAGTATTTCTGGTCGTTCAGTCTCACAACTTATCTTTTTCTAGGCTTGTGAAGGACGAAATAAGTTAAAATCAATAGGGTTTTTTTAGACTATTTGGCCTTTCTGGCATTTTTTTGTTTGTTGCTCTGTGACTTGGACAACAAACATTGTGAACTGAGTAGCCTCAGTTTGTTAATCTCTCCCTTGGGTGCATCCTTTCTTAGTTCAGCAAAAACACAAACAAAAAAATCTACTGCATGTGGTCAGTACTCAGTTTGCTTCGGCTCATGTGTCTTGTTGAAACCAGAACATTTTCTAAGACAAGCCCAGCCCCTTGTTCTTGGTAAGAATTCTCAGTTTTCATTCTGGATTTTAGCTGTTAACCCCTTTACCATTTCAGCTTCAAAAATCAACTAAAGAAAATCATAGCATAAGGGAGATAGAGTGTTTAACATTTTGCTTGTTCAAATAGCTGAACTGTGTTTGTTCAAATATAAAAACACCCCAAGCAAACAAACAAAAAACCTAACCAAAAACCCCAAGCAGGCAGAAAATCACCTCGCCAAAACCAAAAATGAGAAATTTCCTTCTTGAAGGTGCAACTTTCAAGAAACTTTGGGTAATGCTCTAAAACCAGGAGGTTAAAATGGAAACACTCCTACATCTGAATCCGCAGTGTCTGCTACCCAGTGCTTTAAGTACTTTGGCTGAAAGCAAAAACGTAAAAGACTGACTAAATTTTGGCGTTTGCAGCTTCGTTCACAGTACTAGTGGGTTGCTAGCAACTCTCTGCCTGCAAATGACAGGGTAAGCTCAAGTCTTAAGTGGAGATACAAGGGAGCTTCTCCAGTCCTCTTGCAATAACCCAAACTCTCTCAGGGCAGCTATACCTCAGCTCTAGAAATTTAAAGGAGATTTAAATAAAAATAAAACTTACTACAAATATTATTTCTTAGGGCACTTACCAGATGAAACTGTAGTATGGCAAAGGTTTGCCCTATGGTGTGCCCCTTACCAGGAGAGCAACAGGAAAGAGCTGGGCAAAACAATGGTTTCTGGAGGAACGTTTAATTGAAAGCTTTTCCCTTTAAAATATCATCTTTCCAGAAATGCAGATGTGCATGATAATCCTATAGGGATATTGGTATTTGGCCTCTAGGATTTTAAGAGTCCTGTTCCCAAGGTTAAGATATGCAGAGCGCCAAATTTTATTTGAAACTATTATACAAGACAGATATGGAAGCTCATGGAGTATTACATTGCAAATCACATGTTAAAGAGAGACACATGGCTCTTGAGCTATAAAATGAGTAGAGAAAGGAATGATATTTAAAAGATGTCTTTAACCACTTGTTTTACTCATTAATCTGCAGTTCACAAAGCATTATTTGCAGCAGAAAATGCCATTATAGGATTGTTTCTGAAAAGCAAAGAAATATTTCAGACATTTTCACCACTAACATAACTGTGTAACAATAGCAAAACAAATACTGATGGCGAGCAACGTTTCTATGAGTGAATGTGTTGAACAGCTGCCACTTTCCACCCTCGAGACTTCTGCGTATCTTTGTTGGATGAAGTGATTCCTGTAGCAGATTTGTAATACGCTTTGTGTTGCAGGGGGCTTAAAAGGAAGAGCTGAATCTGTGATACTGCGCCTTAATGTAGATCTCATCAAATCAAGGGGGACTTCTGCTGTTGGCATGGCAGGGCTGTTGTTTATGAACAAACATAAAGGTCTGAATGTGCCCCGTGGTAAAATTCCTGACCCCAGTGCAATATCATCACAAGAAGGTGCTATGCCCTTCCACCCTAACTCTGCCATACATGGGCACTTTTACTCTACCAGGTGCTCCCTGGGAGATGTGGTGTCCAGTCTCTCTATATCCCTCTGACAAAGTGTTCTCTTTACCTCCATCTTCTGATACGACATGAGGTGTTCTCAGATATTCACAGTCATTCTGAGACCATTGTTACTTCTTACCAGATTTATAAAGAGGAGGAAATTGCAGCTTTGAAAAAAGCACTCAGAAGTTTATCAGAAGAATTGTATTAGTCAGATATCACCAACTGTGTCATTCCTGAGGGTATTATTCTGTTCTCGTGGTCTGGATATTTTGTATGAGTGGGTTGAGCTCTGTTAGCTGCAGATGCAAACAAGCAGCTGAACTTGGTAGATACTCATTTCCAAAAACGTATTTGAGGATATCATATTTTGCAGAATACAGTTAAGCCTACTGCATTTATAAGCAATACAAAAAGATAAAATAAATAGTTTTGATTATCATAGATCGTTGATTTAAAAGAGCACTGGTTACTACAGTTTATTGTTGGTACAATCTGTCAACCAATCACTGGAGGTAAACAGTTTTCCCTTCTGAAAAAAAAAATCGCATTTTCACAAAGTTGTGCATGCTTTCTTCCTTTCCCTTCCCTCACGTCCTTCTCTTTGCCCCCAAATAGCATATTATGCGCTGGTTAGGACACTTCCCTGAGTTATGGAAAATCCAGTCCAGCTCTCACTTTTTTTGTGTTCAGATCATGGTCTGGACTCTGAGTTTCCTAAGTCCCAGCAAATGCTGCACTCCAAGGGTTCTCAAATTTAGTGGGTTCAGTTTATACCATCACATAAAGTGAGAGTAACTAACTGTAGCCTCATGGCACATGTAAGATAGGCTTTTTTATTCACATCTGAACACTTCCAACAGGAGAGCTATGAGAGACCCATTCCAGAATAGCCCAGTGGTTAAATGTTCAGGTTTAACAGGTTCAGGACATCGGTTTTACAATCTCCTGGTCTTCCTCCCACAGGGAGTGGTACAACCTGGTGAGTTTACTCTGAAGTTTCCTTCTTGCCTCTCCTTGCAAGCTGCTTTCAAAGCTGCAGCCATGATCTGCGTAGTTGGCAGGTACATGCCCAAAATTATGTGTGCTCTGCTGAGGAGAGGAGCAGGAAATAAAACCAAGCAGAATCCTCAAAAAGAGATTCTCTATCTCCAGGCTGGCAGTAGGTGAAAATCAGAGAGTGCACCTATCAGGGAATCTCAGAAATTCATCTAGACCATGAAGTACAGTCCTAGACCAATTAAATGAGTGGATGTCAGAGTCTTCAAGGTAATTGTTACCATTGCTTGGGCCTGATCCTCATGTAGTTGTGTGGGTAAACCCCGACATGAGATATCCCTGGGCATTACTGTCAGGGTGTGGGTCAGGAGTCTGTGTCCTAGCTCAGCAGGAATTTTGCCTGTGCAAAGTCCCTTTGTTAATGGCTGCCTAGCTTCCTGATACATGGACTCTAACTGTGCATGTATGTACTCAATCCTTTATAAAAAGACTTTGGGTAAGTGACTGTTGCTTGAAAGACCCAGAAGCAACTTGTCCGCTGCGAAATGGGAGGCCTGGTAGTTGTTCCTGCTGCAATAATCTTTTTTTCTGCAGGATGGTACCATAGCAGATCAGAAAGTTACCGAAGGGTTGCATGGGCTTCCTACCCTTCCAGGTTCAGTGGCGTAACAGCTACCTCTCGGCTCTGAACCCTGTCTCTTCGTTAAAAATAAAATCTGCTTAAGCGTCACCCTTTTTGAGAGAATTCTTCAGAGTTCAAAGTAAATTATCTCGGGGATGATGATAATCATTGGCCTTTAATTGAACTATAGTGCTTCAAATCGAGAAACCAGTTCATGGTTAATCATTTAAGTTCATCAGAAATAAGATTCAAGTTGGGACAATTAGGCAATTGCTTCATTACTCAAACTGTCTAATGATGTTTCACTGATCTTTCGAAAATGATAATACAGTAGATGAACTGTATAGTTTAAGAATAAGTTATTCCAGTTTTAGATAGTTGAAAAGTAACTTACCAAAACTGTTAATGGATATTATTCAAGATGTGCTGTCTAAGTCCTTTCCAATTAGTGTTGAGGTCTTGAAGGGCCAGTCTTAGCTTTTTATTAATATGTTCAGTTTTTTAATGTATTTTTTGATATATGCATAGTGTGACTGTCTGGTACATCTCAAGATGTTGCATAATTATTATCCTTTTAATTTGTTTTACTTGGGTTCTACTCCTTAGTCTTGCTTAAAATTCAGAAATATTTCGTAGCTTAATAACTTAATAACTCATTAGAAAGCCATGACATGTACCTGAGGTTACCTCAAAGGCTATCCATATTTAACAGTAAACTTGAGATAATTCATTGACAGTATGACTGTCATTGACCAGTTTAAATATTTAAGGTTGTGTTTTGACCTTTTGCCTTACATTTAAACCATATGGAGAAACTGAAATAGATTGTGTACAAAATTCTGATCTTTATCAGATGGTTATGGCATTATGAAACAACAAAAAAAATACTACTTTGCCTAGTAATAGGAATACATATATGATTTATTAAATATACAATTTTATAAAATTTTGTTCCCTTATTCTATTTTAGATATGAGTCTTCCAATTCCTTATTAAAAATCCATAATAAAAAGAACTTCTGCTTCCAATTTTGGAGCAACATCTGTGGCCAACAAATTATTGCCTAAATATGATACAAGATAAAAATCAGGTTTTTGAAAAACAGGACTAATTAAAAACATTAATGGCGTTTTTCAGGTCTTTCATGCTTTTATTTTGCCACATATAAAAAGGGCTTATTTTAAGTGCTCGAAGTGATGTTCTCTTGGGAACCTCTTTACTGAGATCTAATGTATAGAACCAAGACTCAAAGAGAAATCGCATCCTAGAGTCACAAAGCAATTGGAAGCTTTAGAATGGCCTATTCAGTTTTGACGGGCTTTTCTTGAAGGACCTCAAATGGCTGGGGGAGTCTTAGCTTTCCTGTGAAAACGCAGCATGTCTTTGGTCTCTGACTTTTTGCACTTTTCTCACACCATCAACTGCTGACTGTAGAGGTTTCTCATGAGTGAGGAAAACTGTAATTTTGCACCCTACCCAGCTGTGTGTTTGCCTGGTTTTGTCTGTGTTGGTGGGTAGACACGATGTTTCTCTAGGTTGGCGATGTGATAGATTGCTTCCCATTCTCTCCCTGTTGAAGTCCATGAAATATTTTATTTCGTTGAGTTCAAGTGCTGTTTTAGAAACAAAATAAGCATGTTTTAATTAGTTTATGTCATAAAATGTAAGCTGTCATACTGCATTTACAAGGGTTCCAAAGATTTCCATTACCATCCTGTTTTAATTTAATTTGGTAATTGTATTTATGTAAAAAGGCTCAGTGATAAGCTACCCATGGAAAGGGCTAACGACAAAGAGAGATGGAAGGAAGATGGGAAAGTATTTTATTCCCTGGCAAGGCTTCTGTTTTATTGGCCTTTGTGCAGACCATCATCCTTGAGTCCCTCTGCTAGGTTCCCTTCCTTGCCTTTTCCTGTCTGCCAGTCTATGGGTGACATAACTTAAGGTGTCTTAAGGGATCATTAGGTTGAATAGTGACTCCAGAACTGTTTCTGATGTGCTTCTGATACAGCGCAACTATCTTTCACACAAGGCTGGAGGTAACTTTGAAGAATATGGCTTTGTATTCTTCTGTATGACACCTGCAAAGAAAAATAGCCTGTTACTGCAGCATTTTAATACAGTGAAGGCAGCGTGATCCAAGTTCTCCAGCTGTTCTTGTGGACAACTGATGACCCACAACCACATAATCCACAGTGGTTTTTGCTGACAGTTTGATGAGAGATGCTTATTGTCCGTGAGATGTTTTGAGACTGGGCAGTGGTCTCTGGGTCCTAAATGTTGCAAATTTTCTACAGTTTGTTATTTTTGAGGCGTCCTCTGAAAGGACACACACATTTCTAGTCACATAATAGCGGTATGTACGTATACTTCTTTGTCACAGCTGTCTTTTCTCTCTGAAAGTTTTTACTTTCCATGAAAGTGGTTAGAATCTTCCCGTACCTTTTGAGTTTTGTACAGAGTTAATTAACTAATTTATTCCCAGATGGCTTCTGCACCTCACCAGGTGCCTCCAGTACCAGAATCCGTGCTTGCCCTACTGTCCTCGCAGTGCTGAATGCTGGCCAGAAAGGACTGCACGCTCTTTCCCATGCAATGCCAGAAGCCTTTGGGGGATGTTGTGTTATTGCCCTGCAGAGGAAACTGTAGAACCACTTAAGCTCTTGTTACTCATGATAGCTAAAAGGCTTAAGATTGCCGTTGAGTATTGGTTTCAAACACTATTGTTTCCCTAGTAAAGTCTAGAGCATGACATGTAATCAGCATCAGGATGCACTGTGAAGTGATATTGGGGCCTGGTTGTGTTATGTAATGGCAAGTTCTTACAGTAGTGAAATTCGAGACATCTCAACGGGAAGCTTTGAGGCCCCTTAATTCTGTAGTACATGCTTCTCAAAGGCCTTTGTGGACCCATTTAACATGTATAGCATTAAGTATTTTTTTCTTCTAGCACCTGTAGTTTGGTTCACATTCCTCTCACCTTTTCTTACTGCTACTTTAGTGCCAAGATGTTTCCAGAACTGCTCTGCTCTCAAAGACCTTTCCTGCTAGGTTTTGTTCTAAATAAGTAAAAGAAACATCTTTATTATTTGCAAGTTAAAAGCATATCCAACTTCTGTCCTTCAAAAGAAATTTAGCCTCCTTTTAAGAGACAAAGAAGTAATGAATTAGAAGCTGAAGGTGCTGTGCTTCTAATTTCCACAAGGTCAAAGATGTTGTTAGAGGAAGAATTTGCACTATGACTAATACAGCTTTATTTTGGGGAAAGAGAGGGGAAAGCACTCCATTTTATATATAATGCAGCTATAACATAGCCCAAAGCTCTCCTTAAAAACTAGAGCAAAACCGGGACTTGACTTCCTTTAATAGCTAGAGCAGTCCAAGATTTTTGTCTGGCTGTAGCGCACTTCTGCTCTATTTATGCTATAACTTGGAATTGCTTTCTAACCATTTCCTAAGTGAGCACAATTTAACCAGTTAGCAGACTGATTTAGAGGCTGAATTCTAATATCCTTGTTCTGTGAATGGTTCCATTGGCTTAACTGACTCCTTGGGATGTAAGGAAGCATTCAGAGTAAAAGTGATGGACCTCAGTTTTAGCTAGTCATATTTAGCAGCCAGCTGAAATACATATGAAAACAACTATGCTTTTCATAATCCCATCCTCAAGAGATATATTCACTAATATAAAGACAATTAAAAAGTTTTATTGATGCGTATATTTCTTAGCCATCGCACATCATGAAATACTCTCAGAAACCAGAGGATTCTTTGTTTAACAGCTAGTCAGCTAACACTCTAAGAAATCTTTCATTGTAATTTTATTCCCCAAAATAAACTGACAAGTGCATGAGGTGAAAACGCAAATTAAAAATGCCCTGCCAGTTTTATAAACAGGCAAGCCAAGGTACAATGCATTTCCTCAAGAGACCTAATAGGTTTGTGACAGAATCTCAGGAGCTGTGCTATGTGTTGATGCACATCAGGTTCTCTAAAGAGAACATTCAAGCACGTTTTGGTTCATCCCAGAAAGGAGGTAGAAACACTTTTCTTGTGCAAGGTAACTGCTCTGATATTGCAGTTGTTTGACGAAGGAAGTACGCATTTCTGGTATCACGACAGAAAGCAATGAACACAAGTTCTTAAAAGCTTTTAGAAGAAAGTTCTTAAAAGATGCCATGTTAATTACTCTTAGGTGTTTTTCAGTTTAACAATAGCTAAATATGGTGCTTACACACAGTTAAATTAATCAACAGCTTCCTAATTAAAACAAATATCTTCTCCCAGGGATTTAAATGTGGATTTTTTTGTTGTTGTTATTGAACAGTCAAGATGCTTTTGTCAGATAAGGCAAGAAATGGATTGTTGAACCTAAGAACCTCCTGCATACTATTCCTGAATACATTAGCATTAAGTATTTTGCCTTCCTGACAATAAATTATGAAAGGCCTCTTTAAAGTGGGCATGATAGGGAAAGGATGATGGAAGCCAGTGAGATGGTGGTTAATACATTTGCTTGTAGTGCTTGCAGCCTCGCTTTAGACATGCTGTAGTTTGTGATGAGCATTGTCTGTTCTCAGCTGCGTTTCTTTATTGGAAAACCGAGCACAGTGGCCTAATTTGAAGGCTTTGCTTTGAGCAGCTCATGGTCGTAGAAGGTCCAGCTGAATATTCAAGATCTGAATGAGAAGAATTGACAGAGCTGTGGGAGGAAGCTTTTCTTCACTGGCCTTCGCTTTCAGGAGATTTAAAATTCTCCAGATTCTCAACTAGACTTTTTTTAAGTTATCAAATGAAGTTTGTTATGATAACTCTGATGTAGACTGTAGACCAGTGTCGTGAAAGCTCGTCCTTGAGACACATCCCTTCTGACTGTTCCTGTGTCCTTGTCACACTTTTACATTTCCACTTGGTATGCTGACTTTTGCCATGCAGTGAGAATTGTTTGCTAGCACTACTAATGAGCTCTATGGCTTTGGTAAACAGCATAGCAAATTGGTTTGACCCATTCTCAATCAAAAATGAGCTAAATTAACAAATTAGTAGTATTAATGTGATTTGAATGAGACTATGCTACCCTGGATAGATTTTATAAGGATATGGCTCAAACAAGTAGCTGGTGCATTTTCATGTACAAAATCCAGAGTCTGCTTTGAATGTTTATCTTAAATTTGTCTATAAACTATGAAACTCCATTTCAACCACATGACTGCCTTTTAGTATCCTTTCCCATCAGCTGTAAAACGTCAAACATTAGGAGCTTCAGCAATGGGTCCATTTTATGAGTGTATAGTAAACTTCTCCATCCTAGTAAAGTTTATTTAGGTATCATAAGTTGATAACATTCTAATGCATGAAGAAAGCGTGTTTTCTTTCTTCTGAATCAGACAGTGTTCCCCTGATAACTACCCTGAAGTAAAATACAATAAAGTCAGCTTTAGTTTTATGAGCACTAGCATCATGTCATATGCTGGCAAAGTTTTTAAAACAACTGGATATATACATTACATTAATATTAAAAAAGAACAGGGAGATGATAAAAAGATATTTAATGGGACATGAGAAAAATACAGCTTCTAGATGATGATACTGGAAGAAACATTTTTCTCCTCTAAAAAGAAATAGTGAATTTGAGTAAGAAAATCTAGTGTCAGCAGGGTTCTGAAGCTTTTTCTCACAACTCTGTTCAGATTTAGTGAAAGTGAATATTCTTTCTGTAAGGCTTTGAATCATCCTCCTAAGTTTCCATCACAGAAATCTTTTCTGTCATCCTAGGTAAAAATCCAACCCATCCCTACCCCAGTTACTGAATCCTGTAGGATTTTTCCATAGAAGTAATTAAGAACACTCATCTTTTCACTTTCCGCCATAATTCTTAAAGAGTCATGGGAGAAAAATAGGCTTTACAGGAGTGGAAAAAATTCCTTCTGAGTGAAAGCAACTTGCCCTGTGTCACATGTATGCCCTGAGTGACGAATTTCAGTGTAGGTTGCCTCATCTCCGCTTTGTGAGCTCTGGCCATGGGGTGATGCTGTCATCGAGACTGGAACTATCTCGCATTTCCGAGTAGCCTGGAATGAGGCCACACACTGATGTGTTCGGTCTAGTGTTTACACGGGATCTGTTTGCGTAACCAAAGGAATGGAGTCTGTGTAAACAATTCTCGTCGATTATGACAGCTGATGCCAGCTCAGCAGTATTAGACTCAGTACTTAAATATTTCAGGCTAATATCTGTTTGTTTTTTCACTATACTGGAGTGTTTATTAATAAGATTTAGTATGTAAATACTCTTCTCTAGTGCTCAGTGCTGAACATGCTCTCCTTTTAATGGGATTTTAGTTTTGTCCTAGTAATATTAGTTTAAGAGCCATTGATGGCACAACCTTGTGCTAATTCAAGCATTATTACTGCCTGTGTAACGTGCTGCCCTGAGTCATTCAAAAAATAAATATTAATTAATTCAGTGTCTCAATGGAAGATGGTGACACAAATATTGTAGCAGACCTGTGAATTGATGCCCATTGTCAAAACCACAGTGGCTTTGACATAAGAGTGTCTGCAATCGTTTCCGATTACCATGTTGTCAGGCTGACATTTCCCTTTGCTGAGTCAACAGCCTGTTTCTTAAGCTGTGTCACCCCGTTCCAGCCTAGATTCAACAACGCTGTCTCTCGGCAGCCATTTGGGTATTGCCATTTCATCAAAGCACCCTGTAGATGATCTTTTGCACGCTCGCCTGAATTTTTCCTACTAGTGTGTCTCACTCATGGGGAACCTTTGGTGAATCTGGTGCCATATTTTATTTTAGAAGGTGTTGTAACTCATTGTATGTGGCACCAGTTCTAATCAAGGTCAGTGCCGAACTTGGTACTGGTGTCAGTGGTCTGTTATCCCTGGCATAGCTACACCACTTCTCTGAAGAACATTAGCTGGGTCAACAATAGTGTGTTTCCGTCACTGCTGCTACATTAAGTCTGGAAGTTTTACTGGAAAAATAATGTTAGCCATTTGGTTTGGTTTTGTCTTTCTTGTTCCTAGCCAGCATAGCAATGCCAGAAGAAGATTCTTGCGGAGACTAAGCATGAGCACTCCCCAACTTGTGAACGCAGTTGATCAGTGAGTTCTCCAACCTCCGAACCAGCTTCAGGTTGTGCATAGAGTCCCAGGGAGAGAGAGAGAGGTGACAGTGCTATTCTGTGGCTGCAGAAACTCAGACCCCCTAGCCCAGAGCAGCTGTCCTGCTCTCATCTCTTCTGAGCAGAACAGACTTGAGAGGTCCAGTATAAACTCTACCACCTTGTTCTGTTTCTCCTCTTCTGAAGTGCTGAAAATACTAGTAGGGTACTCTGGCCATGAAAAGCCAAAGGTGATTGTTAAACCACTGCTCTCTTAGCAGTTCCACCCAAACTGGGTTTGGCCCATGCTCTTTCCAACCTGTCCCTCACTAAAGCATATATTCATATTCAGAATTTAATAATTGGTGTGATCAACTCAGCTTGTTCTCAATTTTATGCAAGCTCAGTGGCGGTGAAATCAGAGGAATTCACTGTGGGAAAAACAACAGTAGCAAAGAGTTTTTGGTGTGTGGATTCCCACCCTCCCCTCCCCTCCCCTCCCCTCCCCTCCCCTCCCCTCCCCTCCCCTCTCTCTTTCCATGTGGTTGGGAATGTTTAACCATACCAGAGCATTAAGGTTAAAGGAGAAGCACTCTCTTTAAGCTCACGAGGTTGTGTGTTGATATGATACAGTTCTTAGGGAACTTTGTCCTGCAGTACCATAGCCCAGTCAGGTAGTTTGAGAATATATGTTTCAATGTTCAGGAGTTCCTTTACTTCATGATTTTTAGAACCTTGCCACAATTTTCTGTCTTTCAGTGGTTTTCTAGGCTGTAGTTGACTGTGACAATATTGCAGTAGAAAATAAACTCTCCTTCCAGTGATTTTTTCTAGACCTCATTTGCCGCTTTCCTGAACAGGTTATGAAGTGTTACAATTCACTAGTACCAATTATTAGTTTTTTCATTTAATGGGTAGTTTTAATGTTGTAGGAGAACCCATTTTCTTAACTTAAAGATAGTAGTTTCAGGCGATTGTGTAGCATTTAACTAGTTATTATTTGTTCTCTACTCTTTGAACATGTCTAGTTATACTATTCTGGCATCATTGCAAGTACAGTTCTACAACCTAAGTAAAGCAAGCATTTGTGATTTCATGGATGGTTTCAACTTTAAGTCTTTATTTTTTCTTGTGTTTATTCCTAATTATATAACATTTCTAGTGACACTTCACCACTGGCAAAGCTTCCATAAATTCAAAAGTTTTGCAAGGTTAGAGTCCATGAAATATGCCACTAGGAAAATATTTTATATATGTCAGTATGTTTAAGCATGCTTTACTGACACTTTGCTTTCAAAAGGTTTGATCTGGCGATGCCAGTCATTCTTGGTTAATGGTAGACATTTAAGCCCTGTTTGTGCAAAGGAAATTTGCCACTCCTATCTTTTAGGGTCTTGCTTCCAAGTGTGAGATTCATAAATCTGAGCTAAGCATAAGAGCCAGGTTAAGAAGAGGCTAGGCAGCAACTGCTGTCCACCTCTTCTGCCAAAGCTGCAAATCTCTATCTTAAATAAAGGTGTTAAAATTCCACCTGTATGTCATGTGTAGATGCTACATGTTTTCCAAGAGTCTACACTTAGTTATCTTTGAGATGCCAAACATGATCCCTGCCCCTCACCCCCCACCCCTTTACCCCAAGCCTCTTACACAAATCTGTGTGTCAGTTTTAACCTGTTCTGTCCACCTTCTCAAATTTTGACCAGGCCTGGCTTTGTAGGGCAGGAGGCAGGTTATAATAGAATCAGAATGGTTTGGGTTGGAAGGGACCTTAAAGGTCATCTAGTTCCAACCTCCCTGCCATGGGCAGGGACACAAATTAAGCCAGCATGGCTGAAGCAGTTTCTACTCATGGCTGTACATACTGCCTTTCTTTGGGAATTGTCATGGTGGTAGCTGAATGGGATGTGTGTTTGTTCCTCCACTATTGTTTACAATCTGCTATATTAATGTTGCCTGACATTGGTTTAATTTACAGTACAATACTGGGCTGTAAACTGCAGCTGTTCAAAAGTAGATGCATTTCCCATTCAGCCACCTCTCCAATGAAGGTGACAACCTCCAGGAGCTCAGCAGGATACAGCTCCAGTTGGTCCAACGTAATCTGCTGTCACATGTGTCAGCACTCTCTGCCCATCCACATCCCCATGGTGACTTCTGGTTTTGCTGGCCACTTGAGAGGTTGACCAAAAAAAAAGCTTTGGCTGGAGCTCACATTAGAGCACAGGATAAATAAGTGCTTAGGAGCTAGGGGTTCACACAGAGGTAGTCCTCAGTAGCTTTTCCTTATTTTAGTATATTGGGTAACTTGGTAGAATAGAGCTTTTGGTCATTTATAATCAAACCAATTACTTCATTTAGGAGTAAAGACATTAGATCTACACAGTAGCTTCTCTTCAATGAAAATGTTATTGCCATATAGATATTATCTAGATTTCTTGCATAAGAGTTGGAATAGAGCCAGACATTACGTGACTTCAGAAAAAAATACTGCTTTAAAATTTTACTCGGCTTTTTAGAGGATGATTTACTTTTTATGAGGTGAGGAGAAAAAGGAAGGAACTGTGTGACAGAGAAAGAGACAGAGAAATTTTTATATTGGGGGTATCTGAGGAAAGTCTTACAGAAGGGTTTTTTTTTCAAAAAAAAAAAATTTCTTAAACAAAAGTGTATTTCATTGTGTTTGCTGTATCTGTCAAACTATGCTGAAGGAACAATGCATACGTGTATACAGTGATGCTGGATTGTATCAGACAGCTCCATAAAATCTACAAACTCCCCTTGAAATCGGAGGTACACTGCGTTTGTACACCTGACTGCAATCTCCATTTTGAATGTTAGTTGAGCAGACTTACCTTCTCCATTGTTGTCTTATCTCCATTTTGAATTGAGATTCCCTGGGAAGGGAGAAGGTGCTAACAGTACAGAGTGAGTGACAGGCTGGCTCCTTTTCAAAAGATGCTTCATAGCACAATAGGATGGGAGCAGCTTTTGAAATCCCATTCATTCTGGCTTCTTGACACAGGCTTGGGGTCTGCAACAATAAAACATCCCCTGAGATAGAACAAAAGGCCAGTTGTTTTAGCACAAGCCTTTAAAATATAAAGTTTTGGAGAACATGCAGAGAGCTTGGGCAGGGAGAACAAGCAAGGCAATCTCTCCTAAGAGAGGTTGCTATTTTACTGGAAGAGACCACAGAAGAAGAGGAAGGCATTCTGCACAAGAGGAGGAGAAACGGTCATTTAATAAGTTATGTGGTGCAGTCTCATCTTAGAGAAATCCAGTCTGAGCCTAGAGAGTACCACAACATGGTGTGTCAGGGACATACAAAAAACTCTACCTATTTTTTCACGTCTTCCCCTGCATTACTTGTGAATGCACAGGGACAGAGCATATTAAACACAAAAGTTTGGATGCATTTGCTGTAGGTTTTCCCATGCCTCTGAAGAGGGAAGCACCATAAACTGCCCATCAGATGGGAGCTCTGGGCACTGGGGTGCACTAAGCTACTGGGCAATCTTGGCGTCTTGATAGTGGTCCTGGGCCAAGAGCCCCTGTGCCTTACGGTCCTGCTTGTGTAAGGAGGACACTAGCTGCAGTGTTTCCATAGGGGAGGAACCACAATGTGACAGCCTGTTGTAGTTTAATCTGCAAGACTAAAAGTAATATGCGCTTGTAATACATAGTAGAAGTCATCGGCAGAATTGTCACCAGGACTGTGACATGTACAAACCCCTATTCTAAAGTACCAGTTGTAGTTAATTTCTTTGTTTTACTTTTTATATGCATTAATTGACAGCAGAGAACTGGATTGTGCTATCTAGCAATAAACCACCAGACTGGAATATGTAATCCGGCTGGACTTTTTTCTCCCTCTTCACTATATGAAATGTGTTTTCTGCTATTTTTTTTTTCCTGGTTTTTGAAGTGAAGGTGACAATTCTCACAAAAGTGTTGGGAGATCTTAAATTTGAAATCTGTAATGAAAGGTGTCTTCAAATATTTCTGTTGTCATTATTAGCACGTCACTTCTGTATTAGATGATTAAAAAAAAAGTCATACTATCAAATACATATCATTTAAAAATAAACACATTGTTTGAATACCAGCCATTTTGCTAGGTCATAAACAGAATGTTTCAGGTGATGTTATCAAGTTCAGAAATATCTTATTTGAGAGAGAAGATTCAAGAGGCACGAGTTTATGCATACTGATATTCTTATATCATAAACTAGCAAGAAAGGTATTTGATAGAGTAAAAGAAAACTGTTTCAGATTAGGATAGTTCTCATATAAAAAAGGCTCTAAAAAGTCCCATGTAAAAGTTTAGTTTTTGTTTTCTATCAAAATCAGATGGCACAGCTTGTCATGGGAAAGTAACTAAGGCATTTTGAGACCCTCAGGTTATGGAGAGATGTATGGCAGCTATTCCACCCTTGGATTAGAGGATGCAGCTAGGTAAAAGCAACAGTCTCCAACTGATTTCTTAGACTCATATAGATTGTCTTCTTGTGTAAGCCAGGGCAATTCTGAATTTACTCTAATTTCTTTCAGGAAATCAAACCAGAGCAGTGACTATAAAGATCCTCTTACAGCCTGTTCTAGTGGTTCTCTCAGTTAATGCTCTCATTTGCAATCATAAAGACCAGAGGATCCCTTTAACTTGGAGAAGTAGTGATTGTCTGAGAGCAAGTCTCATGTTTTTAATTCTTAGTGTTAATTTTTTACTTTAAATCTTGTATCATTACTGCTGTGACAATTTCATGGCTTGGGGATTGGTTACAAATCCATTTTTAATTGGCTTGTTTGGTGACCAAAAAAGGGAGAGGAAATCTGGTGATTTTATGCACATTTTAATGATGCTTTTAAACAGTTACAAGGTGCCTTTCATTTGGTTGTTTACGCCCGGTTTACTCCTGGTTTTAAGCTGCAGTGTTTACCTACACAACAGGGCAAAGGCAAGCTACTATTACTCCTGTGTGAAAACTTTTTAATTTAGCTAGCAACGACTAACAACAAAAATGTAAACCACTGGCTGACTCTCAGTAGTTGAAACTGCAAAGGCAGGTAAAAGCTAGTTAAAATTTGACGCTTGGCCACATGTTGAATTTTTGAGAACCCCAGCTGTTTGAGGCGTAAGAACATCTGTGATTGTCAACAGTTCATTAGAAAATTGCTGGCAATAAAAAACCGCCAGCCCCCTTCTTCCCCAAAGCAATTGGATTCCTGATGGTCTGCCTGTCCTCTGTATCATTTTACTTCGTTCACAGAAAGACTAAATTTGCAACAAATTTTTCTTCTCTGTTTCCCTTGTGGTGTGATGATCTAACATCATTATTCACTCCCTACTTCTACCGGATTTGAATATGCCATTGTTTCTTGGACAATAAAAACATCATTTGCCTAGCAGTCATCACATACATTAAATCTTTGCCATATGTTTATTACATTCCTGTGTCATATTCCTTGGACGGAGCCTGGGTAAATTCCTTTGGCTCGAGTTTTGACATGATGGTTGTAATAACTGAGAAAGCTTCCATTAATAACTGGTCAGAGCACTAAGTTAATACTTTATCAGAATCCTTTGCAATATTTGGATGATATCTATCTCTAGTGTCTGGCAGTTTGCACGCTCGATCAAAAATATGCTGAAGTCAGGAGCAACAAACCATTTTTATGCTTACAGAAATAAGAAAAAAAAAAGATGTCATGCTCGATCAGACCTGTCTGTGCAGGGAACCTAGGACAGACTGAAGTCTGGCTGTAGGATCTTCTTGAGCTTTGCAGATCTGTTGCTGCTTGGATTCTTCTCTTTGAATTTTTGGCTGCCTGCAGCAGAATTTCCATTGCTAACATTGTCTCTGTGCCACATAGCAACTGGAGTAGGAGAATGGTCTACTATTTAGTATTTCTTTCTCACATGTTTCTGCAGCTCCCCCTTATTTCTTTTCTTGTATTTGGCTATAGACCTGAGGGTGAGATCACACATGTGTAGAATGAGAGCTGTAGAAACACATTACTCGGCCGTATTTAGTGCCAGCATTTGAAAGTGCCAAATTGCTTTTGGGTTTTTCAGTATCACATTTTGGAGTCGTCACAGGCTACTACTATTCCCTGCTATTTACTCCTTGCAGCACTTGTATAACATTTATAAATACTTTCACAGATGATCATACCTTTTTAGCTACAGGATGTGGATGGCATTGATCTGTCGTATGAAACCGATATAGTGCTTCTGATCCAGTGGTTCTGCGTTTGCAGATTTCTCTGTTAGACCTTTGAAATGAGCCAATTGTAAAAGCAAAGATAGTTTAACCATGACACTTGTTCATTGTTTTTGTCCTCAGCAGTTCCATGTAGACGCTCTTCATAATTAAGGGCTTTGCTGAGTAAAGAAGATTCCCAGCAGTCACTCTGGAATTGGATTAACAGCACAAGAAGCTCCTCCTTGCTAACCACATGTTCAGTTTCTTTATATCTTCCCATATACAAGCCCTTGTTCAATTTGTTTAAATGAATTGCTGTGATTTGGCTCTGTGGACTTGAAGAAATCTAACCAGGCTTTACTGAGAATTGTAGTGGTGCATAGTCTCCATCTGAAATTAGGGCCATGTTGTACAAATTATCGTATAAATGCAAATTAAGAGAAATCCTCTGCACTGATGAGTTAATAATCTTCTTTGTCAAGACAAAGAATGGGAGAAAGGAATAGTGTTATCTCTGCTGTATGCTCCAGATGCACAGATTGTAACTTACCGGAGGTGGTGCAGAGAATGTGTTACAACATTGAGAACTGAACCTTGATTTCCCATATCCGAATGTGCTGCCTTAATTACAAGACTGACTTCTATCTTGTCAGTCGTTAGAAACTCTGCAATCATTTGAGGTTGATACTCAGTATGCTGAAAAAAAAAAAAAAAAAAAAAAAATGCTAAACAGAACTGTATTTCTCTTTAGCTGCAGATGTGTGAAAATAAGTAAATTTTGTCTTCCTGAATTACAAACTGCATCCTTGCTACGCTGGTAGGAAAGAAAGGATCACTTTAGTATATCCATGTTTTAAAGCTGCTGCCTGGTTCAGCATATCCCAGCAGTCTCCCTCCATTTCTAGGATCATCTTTGTGTTAATGATATAAATATATTTGCCTGAGTCATGCTGCACAATTTGGTTGCATTCATTGTGTTTTGCAAAAAGTTTTTTCTTTCTTTAAGCTCAACCGAACCTGCCATTTTCATGTGAGGAGGTTTATTTTTGGGTATCGTCTTAAGTGGGTATCTTGGATGTGAAGAAGTGACTAACAAACTCAGTAGATCCAGGATATTGGCAGATGTACTCCAAGGAGTCTAGCCGTAGTGTATAAGACATTACCATCTCTTTGCTGTCCATCCCATCCATCTGCCCGAGGTTACCAACCCTACAGCAGACCTGACAAAATCGAACATGAGGGAGGGGGTGCTTCACTCATTTCAGTGCAAAGACCAGAGGCTTAAATCAAACTTAACCTCTGTTGGCAATGCAAGCTGAACCACCAAGCTTTACACCAAGCCAGCTGCTCTGTGGTATCAGCTCTGCCGAAGGGGCAGAAATGTCGTGCAAAGAGGAAGCAACCAAGGGCTGGCACGGCAGAGGAGGACAGTGTATCTGAAAGGCAGCTGAGGGAAATTTGTGGCAGAGCCCTCAAAACATCACCAGAAGAAAGAGCTGTGCGAGAACTCTGCTGTCAGTGTCACGGCCCCGTTCACAGCCGTGATCAAATCACTGGTCACCCGTGTTGTTAGGGACCACTTCGGAGCTGGTCGTGTCTGGGTACTGCACTGGTTCCGGCTGCATTACTAACAGTGGGGTGGGGAAAAAAAAATCTGGAGTATGGATGAACCCTGTCTATATGGGGATGAGGGAGCCAGGCTGAGTTTCCACCCTGAAAACTTCGTAAGTAGTCAGGATACCCGGCAAAGTCAAGTGCAATAAGATGTCTGATAACCAGCACAGCTCCTCCTCCTGGAGCTGTTTGAAGACACGTGGTGGGAACACTTTCTAAGAGAGCACTAGCTGACATCACATGTTTTTGGACACCGTATCAAGCCCAGAGGCTGTATACTTCTTGTGCTGTAATTTGTATCTTAATGGTAACGAATAGGATTGGAATGTCTTGAGATAGAGATGGTATTCCTGTAATAATAAGATTGTAAAACATTATTTTTTTCTGTGAGATCTGTGGGATTTGCAGGTCAGAAAAGATTGCTGATGCATTTTGTATGCTGTTGGTATAGTTTATAAGTACCGGGTTGATATGTTTCACAAAAGAAAAATCTAATTTCCAGATTTGGGGTTTATTTTGTCATGAAAAATAACAACAGTGTGAAGGTGGCTCTTTAAATATCTTACAAAAGGACACAATAGTGCTCCCTGTGCTTGGGCAGCATATTTTTTTTACTTTCTTGGGAACAGTGGGCAAAGGAAGAGGAAATTGGAGAGGCATTTAAAAAAGTCAATTCTAGTTCAAAAGTTACACAAGCAAACACTCTTGACCAAGGCGTTGAATTATAAAGTTTGATATTCCGTAAAGCTAAATAATCAGAAGTAATGCTGCCAATAAAAGACATTCATTTATTTACTCGAGGTGCCTATTGTTAGCACTAATAATACATTTCAACATATTGAAATTGCCAGATAATTCTTTTGTGACTTTTATGCCGGATGATATTGTTATTTAAATGAACCTGCAGACCGCACTGTAATGAAGAAATGCATGTTTTTCCTAACAGTTATCAACCAGCATTCCAGCAAAATGAGAATTTTTACCTCCATTCATTCTGAGGGGGAGCTGGGGGTCACTGTTTTCAATATGGACCTTTTAAAAGCCTTTCAGCAGTGAATAATTATAAGCCACAGCTTCTGAAATTACCTGTATTCACTGTAGGGAAGAAGAAACTTTTATCTTTCGTAATGAAGTACACTTGCTCATTCAAACTTTGTAAGACTTCCTTAAAACGGCAGTTGCATTGTGCTGATTTAGTATTAGGTGGAGTAATAAAAGAAATCGATTTTTAAATATACAGATACCCTTGTTTATTCAATTTTACTTTTCTTGAATTTTGGATCCATCTTGTCAAATAATACAGATGGAAAAAATGTGTTGAGCTCTTGTGTAAATAACCTTATCTGTACAAATTGCTGTTTACTAAAACAAATGTTACTTCATTTGCAGTTTCAAATTCATTTTGCACTTTCATTTGAAGATTGGGGTTTGAAACTGTTTTGGTCATGCTAATTTTTCTATATTAAGTTTTAGAAAAAGATTTTCTTTTTTATAGTTCAAAACTACGCAGAAGATAGGGATTGGAAATATGGCTTGCAGCAATGGGCTTTGGACTTCTCTCTTTGTTCTTAAAAACAAACAGGTTGGCAATATTCATTGGTGTAAAGAAACAGAAAAGTCATTATCTGGGGAGTAATTTTAAAAAAATGATATACAATAATTTGTTAATTATTGCCAGAAAAAAGCATGCAGTTTTACTTCTGAAAATGTGCGTTCCGGTTAATGAAAAACATTACCCTGCAGCCTCTGTGGGATTTTTTTTCCACTTGTAAAAGTTTTTTTTTAAAAAGCAAGGAAGAAACTGATCCCACGCTTCCCTAAATGGGATTTTTGGGCAAAGACTAATTCAAGCCTCACCCTCAAGACAGTAAGCAAGCACAAAGGAAAAGGTTGAGAGTTTTGCTTTTGAATTCTGTGTCTTTACTTTTAGAGTAAAAATACTGTGCTTTTTTTTTTTTTCTTTTTTTAACTAAATGGCAGATTGCAAATTGGGTTTCTTGTTTCAGTCAAGTATGGTTTTCCCATACTTCAAATAATTCAGAGACTTGATTTCCTCACTCAGAGAAAGTCTTCTTCCCTGTCCTCTACAGCACCAACCAGCTTCTGTTAGCATCACCCAAAAAACACTTCACCTGTGAAATAAAATCTGACTTGGTAAATAAGATGATTTCCCAGTAGCTGGAAGTTTTAATCCCACCTTTGAAGCTGTTTAGACTGAGTGATGCTGCGCTATTATTTGTCCAGCAGGGTAGGAGAGGAGGCAGTGGGAATTGCAACCATTGGGTTGCAGAGGTAGATGATGTTGCTCTTAAAGTTGAGCTTTTTTAACCCTGCACTCATGGTAGCTGTATTAATGGATGGGTAACCAGGTAGTTTGTAGCTGCATGTGTCTATCACCCAACTTACTAAATATTTATTAGACCAGAATTTTGCCTGTTTGTTAGTCATATTTAAATATAGGCCATATGTTCAATATTCTGAGAGGTTGATCCATATTTCTTTCAACTGTTTAGTAAACTTTCTGTCTTCTGTCCATGTACTCAGGCTCCCAAGCTATGGTACCACACACAACTAGGCATCTAGAAGAGCAAACATAATCCTTATTATATATCCAGCGATGTTTTTGTGCTATGAATTAGCTGGGACCAGGACCCTTAGGCAGAGTACGAATACAGAGCAAAGAGTTGCCCCCTCCAGAGAATTTACGTCCAGATGGCTGAGGCGTATAAAGATATTTTCTCAGGGTAACAAGTTGCCTCATGTCAGCTGACAGGAATATGCATTCTCAGCAAACACAGAGTAATTCAAGCTGATTTAGCCCTTTCTCCTGTGATAACTTTTAAGCCCAACGACAGGAGACAACAGGTGGATATAAGCAGATGGGGAAGCACGAGGAGTGAATAAGAAGGTCGGCTTCATAGGTAGTGGGCTCAATATTGCAGCAGCACAGCCATTGTCAAGCTTTTTTTTTCTGGCATCAGAGTTAAGAGGAGGCTTGAGAGGGGATTTGAAGGAGGATAACGAGGCAGCTTTGTGGACATGAACAAGGAGCTCTACCCAAGCATGGGGGCAGCAGGGGAGAAAGCACAAAGATCCTTGCTTGAAAAGGTAACAAATGGGTGATGGAGCCTACCGTCAGGGGCTGACTGGAGGTGGGAGCTCTCCCCTCTGGAATAAATGAATGAGAATAGGTTGGGAGGGGATTAGGCTGAGAATGCTTTGAAAGAAAAAGCAAGTAGATTATGTTTATATAACAGAAAAAGGGAAGCCACAGCAAAGAGGAGTAACAATGGTCAAAGTGATGTGATGAGCAAAGAAAATGCTGGTATCAAAAATATTCTTCAAGCTTTTCCAAAGCGGCTCTTTCAATAAGCAGAAGGAAGAGGTGCATTGTAACGATGGCTTTTTATGCATCCCCATCGTATCCAACTCCTCACAGTTGCTTTCTGAAACTCAGGAATTATCACTAGAAATTTTCTAAGCCTGGGATCTGCCTTTGAGGTGAACAGTTATATTGCCTGAGCCAAAAGAATTTTCTTGTTCTTTATTATAAGGGAATAGGACAAAAGCAAAAGTATACTTTCCTGCTGGGGGGGGCGGCGGGGAGGGAATAGTCACTGGTCTCTGCATTTGCACTTTTTAAGATTATTACAAGAACGGACCCATTGCTTTGTTGATTTGTCACAATCATTTAAAATTCAGCTTTACAGATTTCTCAGTCTGTTAAAAACACTATTTTCATTATGTCTTCAGATGTGCAGTTTTCATTATTTGCTTCTGAAAAAAATTACTGGCTTTTTTAAATGGGTGTTTACTACCAGACAGTCTTACAGCAAAGCACATATCTGTCCTAAGGCAACCATATTCCTCAAAATCTGAAAAAGAACCCATAACTTCTTGCCATGCTGAGGATATACTGTATTCTTATATGAACCATCTGTTGTTGATGGAAAGGCAAGAACAGATGATCTGAACTGGCCTTGAGTACAATAGCAGCATAATTCTGTCCTGGGTTGGAGACCCAGGATTCAGCTTGATCTCATCACTTCTATCCTCTGTGCTGCTGGAGAGCAGTGGGATGTACTGGTACATCCATCCTTCTTGGGAAGAGCACAGCCAGCACTACTGCTCTTGTGGCCATTGCCCACTCGCATCCATATTGCTATGTTGAAGGTCATTCCTTAAGTCTTTTATTTTTGCCTCCCTCGCAAAAGACACATCTGCAGTTTGTTAAGAAGAGAAAATAGAAAAGGTTGGTGTCAATGCCGCTGAATGGATGAACTTAACAGTGAATAGTGAGCTGTGTCTGGATGTTTCGATGTCAGGGTGGCCTTATTACTGTACGTACTTACAGAGGATTTTTTAATCAATTGCAAAGCTGTATGATGGTTTTGGCGTGTGACATATATACAAGGGTGCACTAATCACTGATTTAATATAATGCTTATATTATAAGCCCTGTTGTGAACACTGTCATTTGTTTAGTGCACAAATCATATTAAGCCAACCACCAGCTATAATTTTGGAAATTGGTGGAATATTCCTATAAAGAAGCACAAAAGACTGTAAAGATTGAATAAGTTCATTGTCTTAGTGACCGGTTGGGGAGGGGGAGGCTGTCCTCTTTAATTTTTTCGTCTTTTAAAAATACTTTGTGGTTCAGCAGCACAGACACTGCATATCTTTGTATCCCCACACAGTCACCATGTTAATAGCTGTTTGCTAGTTGTGGTCAGTTAATTTAAAAAATCTGGCGCACTGGTATTAAAGGTCGCAATAGATTATTCTTGAATCAAATGTAGTATTGTTGCTTCAAACCAAACCCCCACCCATGATAAAATTCATTATAGATCTTTAATTTATAATAGCATTTGAAAAGATGAACCTGAGATTATGTGAAAGGAGATTCAGTTTCCTAAAATTTTCTCAAGACGTGCATCATCCTGTTCCTGCTTTGCTCTTGCTGCAGGTGTAGACTCAGTAAGGGGTTATTGTTTTTTGGGGATTCTAGCATTTGTTTGTTTTGTTGCAAATAGCAAGTTAGATTATAAAATGTTCACTGACATGATGAACATGGGTGCATTGCTAGAATACTTTTCTCCTCTGATTGTATGTTATGTATATTTGTTATGCACATACATGCAAGAAAGTCAATCTGAAATATGTTTTATGCAACATATTGCAGTGGCACAAAAACTCCAGGCCCATCCTTGACCCAGTCAGGCACTGGAAGCCTGACAGTGCATTGGAGGGTAACTAGCCTCTCAAAATTCACTTGCTCTGCAATATCTGTTTTACTCCAAGTGTTGGCTGATATGCTGAGCGGCATCACTTTCTGACAAGAGCCTCAACTATTCTTTTTAGACTGGAATGGAGAGTTTGGAGGGAGCTCAAAAGCTCAAGAGGTGATTTCTAGCTGCTAGAACAAAAAGCTGAGTTAGGACACATCAGTTTCCCCACATCAGTGGCTGGAAAATGTTCTGGCTTTCAGCCTGGGGGGAGCAGTGGGTTTGAGAGACGGTATGCCCAATCTTCAGGTCTCGTTTTTTGAAAGTCCGGAGTCCTAAGGATGCTATCTGATATACCCATGTGCGCAGATGAGCATGGTAGTGTTTCAGCCTAGATAGGGAGAGATTTTTTAGACCCCCTCAAAAAATCGGCCACACAACACTGCTGTTGTGCCCTTTCCTACTACATTTGACAAAGATAGAATTTCTGGTCAAAAGGAGAGAGAAAGAGATATATACAGACCTAGTGTCCATTGCCCTTTTCTCATCCATCCAAATAGTCATGTGGCTGTGTCTAGAGGAGCTGTGGGGGACGGAGCCAAATGTCTGCTACTATGAATAACTTGAATTTGGAAATGAAGAGAGACCTTCCCTGAAAAAGTCAGTAAGTAGAAGATTCAGCTGATGGGCGAAACTTGAGTGTTCAGTCTGAATTAGGGAACTGGATCTTGATCTTTCAGATCACAGGGGAGCACAATAGTTCTGGAGCTGTTGCCTTTTCTGGAGTATGTGCTCATTTCTGTAGGATCAGAAAGTTGATTCCCACTCATCACCATGTCTAAACTTCAGAAAATGACCCTGGGCACCTCTGCACAGAATATTGTTTGCCATGCATTTGAAACCCAGCGCATTTCTTCGCTCTTCCACACTTTAAGCAATGGAGACATCGTCCTATCACAGGACTTAAGCATATGTAAGGGATGGAGAAGTAAAACGTATACCATTTTAACTCTCCATGTTTGAATTCTCACACACATAATGGGCAAGTATTATGAAAAGGAAAAACATCAGTTCTACAGGCCAGTGAGAAAATTCTCTAATGGTGAAGATTTCTAGAAACAAACGTATTGCTTCCATGAGGAATTTAGAATGAAAAATGCAGTAAGTTATAATCAGTCATTAACATTTGTTGAACATTCTACTTATTATTAGTGTTTCGTATACTGCTGGTTCAAACATTTTGTGGAAAAAGAGTGGAATAAATGGGGTAACACTAACCAGATGGTCCTGTATGTGGAATTTCTAAAGCTTTTTGTGTACTTTATGTCGAAGATAACAAATCACACAGGTCAACAGCTAGTGTCAGCTAGTGAGAAATGATTGTACATTTTCAGGAAGAAAAGCTCTTGAGGTCTTAGTCGCATTGGTGTCAGGGATTCAATTTTGTGATTTTCACGTGGAAATAAAGATGCTTCCAAGTGAGATATGCTACAGAAGAAATGTTTAAAGAGAGGTTTGTTTAGATTCCAAAAACTAGGTTATCTTAGACACATTTAGGTTCAGGACATCTCCTCCTTGCTTTTCGTTTAATTATGTTTCTATTTTATCTTTGGCATCTGCAGAGGATAAAATATAGGAATAATTAGGAATAGAGCTAGCTGATGAAAAATTAAGACTTTTCAATATTGTTTCTTTGTATGTTGTTCTTAAAGTAAAAAAAAAATCAGAAAAGAAATCTGTGGTATGTTTTGCTTTTTGATAAGTAGCTTTATATGTTTTACCATTTTGAGAGTCGTACACTTGCTAAGAATATGTGTCTGATCTGTGGTATATCTAAGTCATCCATCCCTGTAGTATCTTGCCAGGTCACTGTAGTCCTGCTGAAATATTTTGATACAGAATTTCATCCAAATAAATAAATAGTGTATGATGGGGCCATCTATAGCCTAGACAGCTCAAGGGATTAGTAATTAGTTATATAGCCTCTTACTTAGGGATCGTTACTTAAGATCAGACTCAAAATGTCACTTCTAGCCACAGGCTTGGCAAGTTGAAACAGTGGTTTCTTTCTGATCCTTGTCAATGAGGTAATGTCTGAGTCAGCTGGGGCAAAGTAGAAGTAGAAACTGAATTATAATTTCATTTCTAGAATTGATTTCTCAAACTCATTTTTATATAAAGGCAGTGGGGCAACTTTTTAACTATTGTCTACCTGTTCCATGAGTACAAACGAAACCAACTTCCAGATACATCAGCCAGAAAACTTTTCACTTGGCTCCTTTCCACTAAAGGAGACAAGTGTGACATAGTTTCAAGTATATATATGTGCCAAAGGTTGTTGCATCACAGAAAACAGCAGCAGTCAATGGGATGAGCGATTCAGAGCTAATGATCTTTCTTTCATAAGACCATTTCCTTCCTATAGCTCAGTAGATACATCTAGATAATGATCCAGGAGCTACAAAAATGGAAATTTTCTTAAAACTGGATTGTTTACCCATGGCCAGCTTCTAGATAGATAGACTTCAGGGAAATGAACCATTCAGGAGACGCAGCCTTACACTGTGCAGCAGTGGTCTTAACTTTTTGGTGTAAAGTTAAAACCTCAGCTGTAAAAAATGCAGCTAAAGGACAAGAGAAAAAGAACAAGCAGTAAAAAGAACAAGAGTTCTTTTCTCTTGTTCAAATCTATCTTGAGAATAGAAATGAGTATATTCCTACTACCTTCTTTTTAAACACAGACAGCAATTACCCTTTGAATAACTCCTCAAGATAAGATTGTCTCTTCTGGAAGACACTTGCTGTTAGTAGCAGAAGAAATTTAACTTTTGACACATGTATGGTGAGGCAATGTAGAGGTTTATTGAGCGTGGCATCTTCCATAGATGAAGCATCCCTAAGCTTTTTGCAGAGTGGTGCCATTTTCTAGAACCAGAGCTGAAGAACAGTAAAAGAGCCGTAGGCAAAGGAGGAAAGATGAGCTTCTCGGTGAAAGTAAAATCAGATTCTTATATACCAAATTGTGTTTTATTAATCATGTTGGCACCAATGACTGTGATGCAGGGTGGACAGAGAAGTGTGGGTGGATGGTATTGTGGATGTTGTTATTTGTAATGTGGTGAATGGTATTTATATGCTCTCTATTTCCATTGTCATGAAATGACCACACACAATTCGTTTATGGATTCCCATTGCAGTGATAGTACTCACACCTTACTTGCTGAACATAAAATGAAAGCATTGCTTCCTAGGAGGTGGTAGTGCATTCCCAGAGAGAGAGAGAGAGAGACTACATAATATTTGTTAATCCAGGGATCAGTTGACCTACCTGGGTGACACTTTCAATTTTGTGAGAAGTTATAAAATGCAAAATTTTTTTCTGAAACGCTATTTGAAGGATAAACATAAATGAAAACAACTTTTCCCTTGTATTGTTTTAGGTTTGTACATCATATTTTACTGATAATTTTAGACTATTGCTAAAGATTGGATCAAGAAGTGACAGATTCTTCTAGCTTAGGTACGTTCATGGATAATATCTTCAGTTGTGCACATATATCTGTGTATTTATACTTTGGTTTATATGCGTGCACACTTGTGCAAAGGTGTATCTCTAAAGGTGTTTGATTTTTGCTTATGATGTTATGTGTGCACTTCTGTCTATTGTTATATCATTTTTTTATGGTGTTTCCTTGAAGTATACATAAAAATAGGGCAAGAGAGACCGTATTTTGTCTGTAAAATGCCTCAGTAAATATCTGTCACCTTTACCTAGTGTTATATTTAGGCTGGGGCTGAAGAAATCACTAAAACAGGTACCTGAAAGCTGCCGAAAGCGATTTAGTATGGGAGTTGATGTGGAGCCAGCGGCTCTGTTATGGCTTCCTGGTCACTGACTAATGCACCAACCTCCTCTGACGTGTGACCCGTTGATGTTGGCAGCTCATCTCTTCTCAGGCTATTGCAGCACTGGCCTCTCCTCCCTAATTATCACAGCCTGCACCCTCCACGCACAACACGCGCGCACACGTTCCACTTAGCCTCGCCCAGGTTCGGTGCCATCCCTCGCAGCTGCCTCCAGTGTTTTCTGCTGGTGGGAAATCCCATCAGTCCATGGAAAGAGGACTTGGGCACCGGCTTTGCATCTTGTGGGTCCAGCTGGGAAGAACCTGCAGGCAAGAGTGTAACAAGAAGGTGCAAGTCCAGTGCTGAACTGTTGAAGTCCAACAACAGCAACTCAGCTGTGGACTTGGAGAGGGTGGAATTGTACACAGGGAAGAAGTTTGCTGTACAGTTAAAGTAAAAAGGCAATTTTCTTTAGTTCAATAACTCAGTTTAGGTGATTTTACGAAACATTATAACATTTTGGAGTACTGCAGTCAAGGATCAGGCCGTGAATGTAGTATTAGATGGTTATTGGCCAGGTATTTGTTTATTTGGATTTTCTAGGGGCAGCCCACAGCCTGGAGGCTCTGCATAAACCTGGGAGCAGGGCCATCCTCTGCCCCGAAGAGCTAACCTTCTCAGCTCTGCTTCCAGATGTAGAAACCCAGTAATCCTGACTGAATGTCCTATTGTTGTTCAGTAGTAAAAATTGAGGTTAGGATATTTGCAGGGTGAAACCCCTTGCTGATTTGAGCCCTGATCTTGTGAATACTTACCATTGTGCTTATTGTGATGTAGATGCACACTCCCACCAGGTACTCCCAAGTTGTATATGTAAATGTTTTCATAAGCCTTAGAGATCTGGTTTGGTAAGTGCAGGCGCAACATGTGTAATGCACAGTCTCAGCTGCTTCTGAGGTCCTGAATCTCTACCTGGAGATGGATATAACAAGCTTTAATATGAAACATCTCTAGATTAAATTTTTAGTGTTATAAGCCTGATTTATGTGTGGCAAGAACAGTTGGTTGGGATATACTGGAAGAAGATGTATCCCAGCCATTAGCAAAGAATGCAATAATTAGGAAAGGAAGAGACCTGACTCAGAACGTGTGATATGACTCGGAATTGTGGCCTCGAGTCATTATGCAGGCAAAAAACCCCACCACTCGCTTCAGTGCAAGTTTTGCATGTGTAACAGCTGTCACAGTCAGACCATTAATCAGCTGAGCCACCACACAGGTGGAGGATGAGAAACCACCTTCTGTGCTAGAGGTTGAACATAAAAATTGATTGTCATGGCGTCCGTCTGTCTGTGCTGCTGTAGCTGCAGCAATGCAAATCTCCGGTGTACATCTCTTTCTCCACCAGTATAAGAAATTTTTGTACAATTCCTCTGTTTAAGCATAGAGGAAAAGATATAGATTCTAGTTAAATGCTAGAGAGACCATGATTTTGCTCTAAGCTGTGTTTCTCCTGCTAAAACTATTGCAACAAAAGACACGCATATTTAATTTCACTTGATATATTAGTGTACTATGAACTCATATCAATTGCATACAGTTGGTTAGATAAATAAACAGCTTACTTTTGATTGTGTGTGTTAAAGTACCCCAGGTTATTTTGCTAAATGATGTCATTTATCATTCCCTGCTGTGTATAATGACTATTTGTGAAATATAGAGGGGTTTCTTTTCTCTCCTGTCCACCCCCAAACTAAAAAAAGATTAAAAAAAAAAAACTCTAATTGGAATAAGCATAACCCTTGAAATACAGACACTTTCCGCCTCCTCTCAGTTTGCATCATATGATATGGCAAGACATGAAATGATACAGGGATATGTAACGTGACAATAAATGAAAGATACATGAGAAGAATGTTGTTTTGGATATGCTGTTCCTTATTCAATTTGGATGATAAGAATTTAGTCTTAATTTCTGACATATTCATTTTATCAGCTAAATTTCCTAATTTGTATTATTACAGATAATTACCAACATATATTTATTCTTAAAACTTTATTTGTTCAATTAGAAGGTAGATTTCAGC
The DNA here is from genome assembly GCF_009769465.1 of Tauraco erythrolophus. NCBI lineage: Eukaryota > Metazoa > Chordata > Aves > Musophagiformes > Musophagidae > Tauraco > Tauraco erythrolophus. The sequence continues at coordinate 10,646,177 of NC_141473.1, read as the reverse complement.
CTTTATCTTTGTAGGTAGCTGATCCAAGACAGTTTTATGTAAATGGCTTAATTAATTGGTACCCTTCAGTTGAAACAGTAACTTACAAAGGAAGTAATCCTTTTCGAGTGGCATAAGCTGTTTAAAAAAGGCAAAAAAACCCCACAATACTTTTCTCAGGCACCTTGGCACACAATTATAAGTTATTTGACAGAAGTAAATGTAATAAACTGCAAGACTTCTTCCTGAATTATGTCTCTTCTATGTAATTAAAATAGCATCAACCTTAAGTGCAGTGGCTCTGTAGTCTTCATATCTACATTATTAAGAGACTTAATTATGCAGAATTACAAAACTTTCTTATGAATTGTTCAACGTGTTGGTGGTAAAGATGTGATCTGTGTGGCCTACTTATTAAGTTTACAATCTCACTCAAGCAATTAGTTGTTTCCAAGTGTTTGGTGTGTTGCTCTCCCTTTCAGGCTATCCTTGGAAACCCCTGCCACACCACGCTGTTAGAGGATGTGGTGACAGGACTTTTTCTTCATGGCCATGTGGCAACAGCACTGCTCCCTCCAGGTGACCGTCTGCCACCAGCACTGTTACCACAGCTAGGCTTGCTTGGTTTTCAACTACAAACTGGTGTCCTGACATACAGGCTAGAAAGGAGGAAAGGGAGTTTGGATATTCTCTCTCCTCCTGCAATGCACCAATGTCTGTTTGTTGTAGAAGCCAAGCCTGCAAGCTGTGTTTTCTCCGGTTGCATGCTACTCTACAAAAGTAAAGGCAGTCCATAGTGGAATTAATACATAAAACCCAAAGGAGGGTTGCTGAGATCTCATATGTGATGGTAAATCTCTGCCTTTCCTGAGCAGATCAAAATGGCCTTGATTCTGAGTGTCTGCATGGCAAAGTGTGGAACTCTTTCTTAATCTGCTTTCCCTTCTTAAGAATGATGAGAGGAAATAATATCCTCTTAAAACCAATCAATTCTTGATGTTTTTAATAAGGGAAATTAAAAAATACACACTGCACTCACTTATCTCCTCTGCTGCTGCTTGCTGTTGTACTTGTTTCTGAACTTCATACCAAAGTGGTGATCCTGGGGGAGGGGGAGAGGGATGAGTGAGTGAGTGAATACATGTCTAGCAATGTGGCAACTTTTCACTAGAGATGCTCCAATGCTGTCCTCATTATTGTCCCATTTTATTTGGCAGAGTGACTCTTTTCCCCTTAAATGTGCAAGGTTTTAATTAATACATTCCAGTTGTCAAACCCAGTTCAGCTTGATGAGCAGGAGAGTGTAGAAAAGCTAGATTATTTGTTTGCATCACTAGGCAATGGGGAAATACCTCCTCCATTGGTTTTCTTTGCAAGTAGTGACAGCAGCGTTCTGACAGAGACAAAGGGATAAAAAATGTGCTGGAAGGACTAGAAGAATTAATTTGTAATAGATAATTGGATCTGTATGGCAATGATACGAGTTTGGAGGAAACTCGAGCAGAATAGCTCTCTAGGTTTTTAGGTTTAACTCTCTTGTCAAAACAGCGTCTGCATGCCTTATGCATTTTAAAGTTTAAATAAGAATATACATATCTCTCTTCCTTATCTAGCTGCCCCGTCCGTTGTCTGACAAAGGTCTGGATATGCTTATTTCTGTTATCAACTAGAACTCAAGAAATACATTTTGCTGTTTGTTGGGAGAGCAGTGTGGTATTGCTCTTACTTTCCTCTCTTGCAAAAGTTAATTTTACTCTTGCACCAGCCTCTGAGACAGCTCTGTCTTTTGAGTTTTGCAAGCCTCATCTTTGTTGCTGACTGATCCTGCAGCAGATCCTCAGAGAAGGGCGTAGTTCAGTGTTACAAGAGATTGTCTCATTCAGTGGAAGCATGGGTCCATCCTGAGAGTACTGAATATCAGGATTGAGATGTTACTTGAGTTCAGTTCTGTAGAGAGCCAGTGATGAAAGCAGAGTACTGTGGGCATGTACTCCCAACGACTCCAGCTTCTAAGGTGGGCTGGTGGTGTCTGTGCCAGCTGCAGATTTTTCAGAGTTGGCCAATTTGTCCCTAAATGTGTCTAGGTGCAGTAATCAAGCCTAGAGGTCACAGATCACTGTGGCTGGTAACAGAACAACTAGCAAACAGTGACATCGCATCATTAAAAAAAAAAAAAATGTTGAAGGATGATCAACATTGTTCCCCTCCTTTTAAAAAGGTGTTACGGGTGATCCCTGAAATTATAAACCTGGGAGGCACCTCAGTATAAAGAAATATGCTTGAGAGAATGATTAAAGACCAAGTTATAAAGGACCTAGATGAGGATAATATGATGGGGACAAATCAGCACGATTTCTATAGCCTGTCAGATTTCTTTGAAATAGTTAACAAATAATGGATAAAGGAGAACCAGTGGATATAATTTATTTAAACTTTCAAAAGGGTTGGATAAAGTCTTTTAAAGGAGGCAATTAAGGAATCTTGCTAACAATGGGGTAGGATGTAAAGTCTTGTCATGGATTTAAAACTGATTTGAAGGCTGAAAGTTAAAAGTAAGATTAAATGCCCATTTCTTACTGCTGGAAGGAGACAATAATGGATGTTCAGGAGTGGGGCTAGGAATGGTAGTCTTCAGGTTTTTTAACGTATATATTTTATTAAATTGCTATTGTGCATAGAATATAATTAGGTAGTATTCCCTAGGAAATACTGTAGGTTAGTATTAAGGATCTGTGTTATACAGGCTGCTCTAGTGCTGTCGGGCTCTGTTGAAAAGAAACAGGAAAATAGAGTGAACAATAGCAATAATGCTTCCCCCAGAAGATGCTTCTCCACCACCTAATCTAAACTAGCACAGTTCATTAAACACACCAGCCCCGACCCGACAACAAAATCAAATTTTAGTCTAAAATGTCCAGGGAAGTTTTGTCCAGCCTTTGGTGAACTCAGCATATCTACCCATTTACTGCAGTCAGTCTTCACGGCGGTGGATCTGTGATCTCTGCTGGTGCTGACATTGAGGCACTCCACGGCCGAGACAGGTCTAGCCTGTGGTGGGACTGGGGAGGAGAAGGGGAAATTGTAGAATAGCTCCACAAAACTAGACTATTTCAGATAACATGGTTTTGAATAAGATTTGTCACAGAAAAGGTAAAAGAAATGCATGCAGCAGAAATATGCATACAGCTAGAGTGAACTTGTAAGCCCTGAATCTGTCATAACTCATCAGGCAGGTGACATTGGTGCCGTCCCACTCAGGTCCACGAAGACACCTCCAGGTGCAATAACTGAGAAAGAGATGGGAAGTTTTACTCCATAACAGGTGTGTCCTTATCTTCAAGAGACTGTCTAGCCCAGATAACAGGTGTCCTCCCCCATCCTCCAGTAAAAATGGAAGAATTCTCAGAACGCTTAGACGTGTTGAATAGGAAATTCTGGATGAGAAAAAATTAAAACCTGTACTTATTTAATATGAGGACAAGGGTAATCAATTGCATAATGAGTAGTATAACAAAGGCTGATCAGAGGCTTGTGCTTACTATCCTGAAAGTCAAAAGTCACTTGTCTTTAATGGATGTGGGGAAGGAGAGAGGGTGGAGAACACTTCTCTCCCTTGGTAATGGGAATCTCTTGGCACAGGGTATTGCTGCAGACAGCCAGTTCTTAAATCTTGTAGCAGGGTGCAGTATCATAAAGAGTATCATATAACAGAGTTAGCTAAGGTCTGCCTGGTACTGAATAACACCAAATGAAATCACGCATGTTAGTCCCTCTACCCCCAAATTTCTGCACGTTGAATTTAGTATGCTCTTGATGAATGAGGCTATCAGGAATGAAACCGAATGCAGTGGACTGTATTTAAGCACGGTAGCAAAACGATATTTTGATGGTTAATTTCTTTGATCTTCTGTTGAATTTAAATTTGCCTACAGTGGTTTCCCAGTTTCAATTAGTACACAAAAAAAACTTTGCGTATTTTCTGAGATTATGTTCTTCATTATACGTTGCTGTAGTTTTATGTGTTGTTGCCAAGAAATTTGCTTTTGACAAATTGCACAGGAGGCATTTTGAGATTGTGATGGAGTTGATTGAGTTTCGGCCAAATCCTGTACACTTTTATCACTGAAGACTGAAATACAGATGCTTGTTACACTAAAATATATAGAATTTGCTTTGGCCCTGAAAATCTGTGTCACATTTTAAAATAACCAATTTGGGTACAATTTGAGTTAAGTGGCAAGTAAACAATGCAAATGAAACTGTTTTGTTAGCTAGAAAGTAATTGAAAATCTGCAACTAATTATAAATTGGCAATATACAAGTCTCCAGGAAGCCGAAAGGAATACTTCACTGATATATTGTTTAGTTATATTCAAGATTAACTTACCCTGCAGTTTGTGCAAGAGATTTTGTTGCTTATTGTAACTTTACTTTTGAAAAATGAAACAATTCGGATTTCCTAAGAAAAAAAGTGTGATTTTTTAATCAAAGATAACTCTTCTTATGTTCTATGATTTTTTTATTTCACATGGGCCTTGAGCTTCAGCTTTTGTATGTAGGTTTGAATTTTTTCTGTTTGTCAGTATTCTAAGTTTTGATTGGCACCTTCATTGTGTTTTTCAACTCATCACCTCAACATATTTCTTGTGCATTAATGTCGCTGTACAATACCTTTGAGAAATAAGAATATGTTGTCACACACAGGAAGAAATTCTTTGCTTGTATTTGGTTGAAAAAAATATAGGAATGGCTGGAAAACATCCATTGTCAATGCCACCTAGATCTGTAACACTAGGAACTAGTCAAAACACCCAGGTAATTGTCATGTGGATTTGTGCCACCAGAACATGTGCCACGTGCAGATGTCAGGTTTTGGTCAATATCAGCTTTTGTTGTTGAAGAATCATTATTTTATAGGACTGTGTAAATATGCAAGTTTTTTTTAAAAAAAAAAAAACATAGATCAGTATGAGTATTTACTGCAACTCAGTTTAACAACCATTGATATATGTAACCCCAGTCAAAAAGCATTTTGCAAAATTTGGAGAAGGGAGAGGAGAGTCTTAGAATGCTCTGAAATATCCTTTATCCCAGAGCAGCAGGCCATGCTGGAAAGCTCAATGCTGTCTCTATTTTGGTCATGTCTTTATTCAGCCTGGAGAAGAGAAGGCTCCGGGGAGATCTTATAGCAGTCTTCCACTACCTAAAGGGGGCTTACAGGAAAGCTGGAGAGGGACTTTTTACAAGGGCATGTAGTGGTAGGACAAGGGGCAATGGCTTTAAACTGAAAGAGGGGAGATTTAGATTAGATATAAGGAGGAAATTTTTTACAATGAGGGTGGTGAGGCACTGGAACAGGTTGCCCAGAGAAGTTGTAGATGCCCCATCCCTGGAATTGTTCAAGGCCGAATTAGATGGGTCTTTGAGCACCTTGATCTACTGGAAGGTGTTCCTGTCCATGGCAGGGGGGTTGAAAGTAGATGATCTTTGAGGTCCCTTCCAACCCAAACCATTCTATGATTCTGTGATTGTCACCAAAAGCCTCAAGAGTATCCACAACAGGCAGGGACTCAAACTCTCTCCTCCTACTAGAAGTAAACATTTTCAAGCTCATCCAAGCTCAGAGTTGTTCAGGTAAGCTACAGAAGATGCAAAATAAGACTGGCAGCTTTTGAGGGGGAAAGGTAACGCTGCAATTATTGTTGTATTATTCTGTGTTATGCAAATGGACAAGCAAAGGGATATAAAGATTAAAAATTACTTCCTTGATTCAGATAGGATATCAACAAGAAGAGCCATGGGGAGAACTCCTGACTTACAGTGCCAGGCTGTCATCATTAAGTCGTATTCACCCACTTGGCAATTACCTTCTCTGTAGAAAGCATTTCACTGATACCTACTCTCCTTTAACAATCCTTGACTCGAGAAATTTCAGCTTTGAATTTTTTACAGCCCTGTGCTGTTTCTCCATAAACCAGTGTTGATTAAGTGAATCGTACATTCTTCTGATACTGAATTTTTGACATAAAGTCTTGTAGTCAACAGCTAGTAGAGATATCTTTTGAAACTTCTGAAATACCATGTAGAAATGGATCAGTACTGTCCAGCGGTACAGTGTTGGCCCAGATGTGATGCTTCAACAGCTGTGGAGGGGCCAAACAAGCTGGAGAGGGGTCTCCTAGTTAGTCCTGTGCTGAGGAGATCCAGGCAGTCTGTCATTAAATAAAGGAAAACGCTTCAGCCAAGGAGCAGGAATAAACCTCTTTTCTTTCTGCATTAAACGTTTCCAGACAGGCCAGTCTCACAGTCCTTGTGGAAGTAGCTCCATTCATGTCATTTGGGAATCCAACCTGTGAGTACAAGTTGCAAGATGAAATCCATAAATACTAGGCATAAAAAATCTGCATCCAGAGCATTTTAATAAAAAGTTAGCTTGGGTCATGGGGAAGGAGGGGATAAAGCGCTGGGGGAATGGAGAATATGAGTCACGGCGTCCAGACTGAAACGAATCTTTGAGCACGAATCACAATATAAAGTTTTAAGGGCTTGATCCTGCCTTCGGCTATGCTGGTGTGTATTGTTACATATCCTGTAAAATCGGCTACTGTTGCGTGTTACGTGGTACTGTGCACCCACATAACTAAGCTCTGAGCTCTAGGGTTTTATAGTCTTTATTTTTTAAATCACATAAATGCTGCTGGACTTGGCTTTTCAGAATGTTGAACAGATGCAGCAAGATTTTCCTTGCCACTTCCTATCTACTTACAACCCCAAATAATTAGTGGATGTGTTGCATCTTTCGTTAAAGTCTTCTTAGAGAGCTGTTTGGTGAATAAGGCCACACAGAATGTGTCATTGTTGCTGCTGCAGGTTTTGAGTTTATTTGTATATTATGGGTACTGTATACCACATAATAATGAAAAGCTATATGCTCCGATCTGCTGGTTCACTGCACGGTCTGTGTGATTACAAATTGTTTGAATAACAGTGGACTATTGAAACTCTATCCAGATGTGCATGTTGCTAATTATGGGAATACCCACAAAGGCGGATTATCTCTTTTGTTACCATTTCCAACGCGTTTAAAAACAGGAAAGTGAAAAGCATGTAGGCAGCAAATAAGAAGTAGCCGTACATGCTGGAGATGAAGACTTTGCATAATTAATTCCCAGGGAAGAAAAACTCTCGACCTGGCAGAATGCATTTCTGGAGCGTAACCAGATGCAACTTAACGCACAGGAGAGACATCCCAAAGTGGCAGATTCTGAAACAATCTCAAAACAAAAAAAAATGGCATAGCTTCATTCACTGCAGGAAAAGTCCAGGTAGAGAAAGACTACCAGAGCAGACCAGTGGTGGGTAGAAGGGAACTGAGCTATTGTCAGTTTTCTGGCATACTTATTAAAAAATACTACAATAATATGCCATGACATTTTGGAAGAACAGGCAGGGAAAATATGATCTTTTCTTTCCAGAATTTAAATGGTTTTCATTTAAAGAACTGGAGCACTGTCCAGAGGGGCCTTTAGGATGAACAGTTCTCAAAGTGTGAAGGACTCAGTGTGTTTCCAGGCACCACACTGGGATGACAATGTTTTCACATTGTCTTCCATAAGTGCCGTCTCCTGGCTTTGGACAAGAGAGAACATCCTGTCTAATCATAAAACGACCCTCGATCACTTTGTCCCTTGGCTTCATTTCATGCGTTGCCATGAATCGCATAGGAGATGAAATAGAGAAGGTAGAAGGAGAAAACGCCAGTGGCAGAACTTCGGTGTGGGATCCAAACTGTTTGAGAAAAACACAGGAACAGATGAAAGAGAGGGTGTTGAATGCCTTAGCTACCTGTCTCCTTAACAGCTTGTGATGAGGAGATAAGTAGTTTAGCAACCTTCACTCAAATTTCTTTTTCTGTTTTCTTCCTTTTTCCCCAAAAAGCTGGGGATTAAACTACAGAAAGTCTGGCTTTCGCAGATTCTCTGGAAGAGAGAGAGAGAATATCTGAATTCAGACTTAACCTCACTTTATACCGTTTAATATAAATAAAAATGATGAATTTCTTCTTGAGTGATTAATAGCAAAGTGTGGTGACATGCAGGAACTATGAGCTTGACCTTCTAGGTAAAGGATAACTGCTATGTTAAGTTCATTACACAATTTCCCCTGAATAAGTTGACAAGCAGCAGCGAGCATGTTTTCTGTGACTTCTGATCTTGTAAATGCACACTTACAAGTGATTTGCCTATTCCTCTGAAGCAAGTCTTGCGTTATGTGTGACATGTGTTAAATAAATTCCAAATGGCCTGATGTGAGATCTGGAATCCCAGCAGCCGGGGTCTGTGCAAACGGGCTGCCCTGCCAGGGGATTGCAAAGCGTGAAATGTTCTAAACTGGAATCCCCAGCTTATCAGCGAAGTTTCTGAACATCTCAGAGGCTTATGAAGTAGGCTAATAATTCTCCCTCCTCCTCCTCCTTGGACTTGTAGACTGAATTCTTTTGTGTTAGATGGAGTGAACCTTGCTTTCTCGTCTGTCAATGTTTCTTTCTGCCCTCAAAAGTGAGTGCATCAAAGATGCTGAAACTATCCACATAGTGCACGGATAGGGCATTTACATAAATGCAAAATCAGCCTGCATGCTGACTAAAACTTATTGCATGCCTTTTTGTTTATCGAGCTTCAAAATCTACAGTAGAAGACAACCGCTGGCATTTCCCTGGGCATGAAAAAAAGGAAGGGAAGTATCAACAGGAAAGAAGTCGTCTCCTTAAGCTGCTCATGTGTTACACATGCAAGATTAGCAATGATTTTTTACTATTGGAAGGTATGAGAGGAGGGAACCACTGCAAGGAATCACAGGCATCTGCTGTGGGGTGCAAACAGACTGTCTTCACTTGCCCGATGTGCAATGTGAAAATAGCGAGTGAACTGGTGGGGGAGCAGCTGCAATGCAGCTGAGAGGGCTGTGCCTGGCAGAGCTGCTCCTGCCAGTGATGTGGAGTGTCCCTTTGGCAGGCAGGGCTGGCAGAGGGCTGTGACCCTCTTGGCTGTGTGGCAGACCAGCTCCTGTACCATGGAGAGTGAACAGGCTGCAGGGGAAAGATTCGTAAAAAAGAAATCTTCATTTACTTAAAAAGAAAACTACCGCTCCTTGACTTCAGATTATTGCTTTGAATCAAGCACACGCTAAAACCAGTTTCAGAAAAACACCCTACCCAGTGCTTGACCACTGCTTTCCTCAGGGACCTGTGGTTAGTGCCTCTGACTCACTGAGCAAAGAAATTTTTCCGTAGAATGATTGGGATTTGAAGGAAGAAGTTCACTCATGCCACCTCTATGGTTTTCCTTCACTTGGGGAGGTTTAGACAATCTCTTCTACTTCTCAGGAGGTCAAGTGGACCATAAAACAAGCTTCTACATCCCATGGAGATCCCTCACCATGTGAGCTGCCTGTGATCCTAAGGTCCCTATGTACCTAGAAGAGCTCTCTTCCCATCAGGGCTCTCCATCTCCAGCAGAGAGTAATACTCTTCTTTACAAACTTTCCCTTCAGGCTTCAAGCAGTGCTTTGCAATAGCTGGATCAGGACAAAATTCAGTCTATGTCTGGCACAGGCCCTTTGACCCGTTCCTGCCCGATTCAGCACATATCCAGTTTCCCAGGAGTTACAAAACTCGGCAAATCGCCTTCCACCTGTGAATCCCAATCACCTGAAGTTAGAGTGTCTCCTTTCAAAATCACTGGCCAGACTTTGTTTCTGTAGTGTACAAAGTACACAACAGCAGGTTGGTGTGCCCCATCCACAGCCAGGCAGTTTAACAACCCAAAACTCGAAACTCAGGACACTCCAAGCCTGGTCAAGTCCAGGACCCATGGGCTCAGAAGTGAGAAGAAATTACAAATGCTACCTTTGCAGTGATGAATCGTCATGGTTAACTTTTTTCCCTCCTCCTCTCTGTCCTTTGCGTGAAGAAATTTTTTTCCTAAAGTATTTAATTGAAATGTTGCCTGTCTCTTCCGGAGGGGAGGCTGCTGAAAAAGAGATCATCTTTGTGTAATGCAGGATGCAATACAGTAGTACACTAGGCTGTCTTGTCCTTTCTCTGTGATAAGCACTACACTGAAGTCTACTGTCATTTGCATGTACGTGTGCATGTCTTTCTGTAATGGAATAAGAGTGTTTTCAAAAATGGCTACTGAAGTGCCCAGCCAGTACACTTACTCCAGGAGAGTGACAGGATAAGAGAAGTGGCAGAAACACAGATAGGAAAAGAGATTTTTGCACTAACAAGTGTGAACTGATAAACTTGACCTGTATGGGTAATGTAGAGAATCCTTAGTGCACTTGTCAGGCCAAAATTAGCTGTGCCAATTTGTTTTCAGCAACACTGTGCTATGAGAACCCTCCACTTATTTTCTCATTTGTGGAAGAAATCTGCTGGCTCACTGCGCTCCACTTATTCTTAGCACACTAATTCACTTAGGCATAAATAACTTTCCTGGGTGTTGAAGGCTGGGGTAGGAATCAGGAGAATCTGTAGAGATGGATGGGGAGGTGTTGTGTGGAGGTTTTATTGGTCACATAGATAAGTTACGTGTGTCATCCAAACCGAGTGCCTAATCACCTCCGGCATGTCATCACAACTGCAACATGCTCAGCAAGGCAAAAGGCAGGGAGGAAAATGCGTATTTCTTTCTCAAGTATACGCTCAAGCTAGGAAACAGTCGTCTCATTTTTCATCTTCCTCCAGAGCAGGTGTTAGGGCCGTGTCGCTGCCAGGGAACGGTGGCTGTTCGGTTCACATAGGAGTGAAGTGTGGGGTTTTAAAGAAGAAAACTTGAAGTGCTGTTTAGCAAGTAAGCACAGCCTTCTGATGAGAGTATGGGAATACAGAAGTAGTCTGTACCTGATTCATTTTGGACAGTTTGGAAAAACTGGAAGCTAAGGAGGCAAAGTCTGTAGTAAACAAGAGATTGCCAAGGCTCCAGTTCTGTTTGTTTATTTAACTAATTCTTCCTTGTGGGAACAAGGGAAGAAAAGATGATGTATGAATACTGACTGTCATAGCATGGTCTGGGTGTCAGTATGGAAAGAAAGAGAAATGTCAGTGCTTAGGTGGGAGTTAGAGGCTTTGGAGTCAGAAGGGACAGCAGTAGCATCACTGGGATGTCTTCTCCAGCTCCTCTGTCAGAGGAGATTGCTTAGTTGTAAATCAGTACGTTACGAAAGGATAATGAAAAGGGAAATTGAACATCTTTGAGTTGATGAAAGGAAGGAGATTCAGAAAGGTTACCCTCACAGAGGAGGGGGACATAGAAATGAAGGATTAGAGATGGTGACTGCAAAGATATCACAGGGAAACAAGCCTTTTGGCTGCTGAGGACCCAGCAAAAAGGAGGCCAACAGCAGGAGCTGAGTCAATCGAACACCCTGCTTTGCATGAGTGCAGGGGGGAGTGGAGGGAAGCAGACTAGTCAGGGGTGAAGACGAGACTCAGCAGACAGAGCGGTGATTGCGTTAGACATATGCAAAAGAGCAGAGAGAAGAGGGAGTTTGTATTAGGTTATCAGAATTAGATTCCACCAGGGGTAAGGAAATGTGATTCAAGGGATTGGTTGTTAAATTAGGATTTCCTCACATAATTTTATCAGATCTCACATCACCAAGTCAAATCTGTTTCCATTTAAATGGATCTTAACAAATTGTCAAAACAGGCATTAGACGTAACATGGCAATAGGAGCAAACGCTGTGATCCGAGGGCAGAAGGGAACTTCTCTAGGCCAGCCTGTGATTTTTCTTGTTTTTCAAAGGCATCCCAGGAAAAGCATTTTCCCAGCTAAGATTTTTGCCTCCTTTTTCGCAGGTTACATTTGTATTCCTTACACATTCCTTTTATTCTTTTTCTTTTTTTTTTTTTTTAAATCTCCAGCTCTAACTTCTCAAAGCACAGGGTGAGATGTAATGCACAGGGATATCTGTATCCACAGCGAGAGGGAGTGTGTCATTACAGCCGTAGAGGGAGGCTGGCCATGTGGGAGATCTCTCCACGTCACCATTTTCCTCCATCTGTGGAACTAGCAGGGCATGACTACAGGACTTTGCTGAATAGGGTCTTGGAAAAATCTAGCTGTAAACTCACAAAGCCTGGCTTTGTGTCCAGAAATGGTGTTTCCACGCAGTATATCTGATTTCCATAGCTGTACGCTCTTCTAAATACCAGCCAAGTCAAGCCCATGTAACCATGTTAAATTCCTTTCTTTTCTCTTTCTTAAATCAGCCAATTTGTGTAAACCTTTAAAGAGATAGATTGACACCACTTTGACCAGAGAGTCAATGTTGATTGTTATTAATTGCTTAAAACTTTTTTTTTTTTAAATAAGGCCAGGTCTCTGCTGCAGATTTCTATCAGCACAGCTGTTCTGGTCAGACTGACACCTCTCAGTGAGCAAACACTACACATGTAGATGCAATTATACCTCAAAATGGTGCTTGTTTTGCTTGCGGGGATGATTTTACTATACCACTACAAAGAGCAGATTTGCCAGTGTAAGTTTACACCGCCCCAGGAATGCTTTGTCTGTTTACTGTGCTGGTATTCCTTTATCAGTAAGGCATTTGCAGTGTAGACATGGTCTTATTTGGAGGGCTGGTTTTAATCCTGACACATGCTAAAGTGATTACACTGCTGATTGAGAACTCAATAGAAGGACTCCAACTGATTTGCTCTGGATCAGGGCCTGAAAGGAGAGGAATTATCTTGTGGTTTGAACACAGGGCTGCGAGCTCCTCATGCACCTCCTGGGTTTGATATTGACTTCACTCGTCTCCGCTTCTAAAATTGGGAGTGTTAAGGAATTTGTCTTGCAGAAGTTTTGTGAGACTTAGTTGTTTCATGTTCCTATTCCAAGACACAAGTAAAACATATATCCCCAAATGGATATCCACAACCTCTTAAAAAAAAAAATAATTTAAAAGTCTAGCTACTTCTGCAGCTGTTCCAATGGCGCAAAGTGCTGTTGCGGTGAAGGTCCTGGTTCTGGGCCAACCTGTGTGACTGCTTTAAAGAGGCTCACCTGCTCTGATGAGGATTGTATCACAATTTGGGATACATTGCATCACCACATTTCCCATGGGTGCTTCCTTGTAGCACCAGCACTCTTTCCTCTTCGTATTTACAGTATCCACGAGCTTTGTTTTAAGGGCCTCAGTGCTCTTGGTTGCCAAAGGCAAACAAGGAGGAGCTGCAGCATGGAGACCTGTGTGCAGGGTGTAGGGCTTAGAGGTCCTGAAATAGGTGCTGCTTCTTCTACAGGACTTCACCACTGATGGCTGAGCATCATGAGGGCTGTAAATCAGAAAGAGCAGCGTTGCAGGAGGGTACTTTCCCCAGTGACTGTAAAACATCAATGGGTTATCCCTCCTGTTTCATGCCAGCCCATGAAGCAATATTAAAAAGGACAAATATAAAGCAGAGTTCAGGTCAGTAGTTGCCATGTCTTGTGGTAGTCTGGCACATAGACAGTTGGTGGAGACACAACCTGCCTTCAGATTATCAGCTTCTTTTCTGTATCAGCCTTTTGCAGAGGCAGTGTCAAGCAACTTGAAGCTGAAGAGCATTTTCCATTCTTTTCAACTTGTCAGGCACTGGGCTGTAGACTGAGCAGGTTCTAGTTGGGACATACAACCCCCACCTGGTGCCGAACATGTGAGATCACACCAAGGAGCAAATCCCTACAGGAAGCAGAATTAACAGGAAATAGCTATTACTCATCATAATCCTTTTTACAAGGAGTCCATCCTTTAAAAAAACACATTTGGGAAATGGAAAACTAGCATATCAAGCAGAAATCTTTATCTCTAAGAGAAGCCAAGTTTCATTTTTTTATAGTTTAATGTAGAATTTTTGGACTGCTCTTCACTCTGTAATCTACTACCTGTAGCTTGCTTAGTCTGTGGCTCTTTTTACATATATTCTCTCGACTGTCATCTATTGGCACAGGAGACAATGTCAAGAGAACTGATTTCTATGACAAATTAGTGCATGGAAGAAAAAGGGGTTTTTTCCTGGTTGTGTGATATGCCAGAATGATTGATTCCAGAAAGACCCCTTAAAATTCCAAGGAGTGCTTCAGAAATCAGAGCATTTTGATACTGGCCAGCTTGATTTAATGCTACTGAAGTTACTCAATTATGCTTTTACCTGATCTGAAATACCTTTTGGAGCTTGTAGACTGCAAGGATGAAAAAAGGCTGTGCAAAAATTAATTTTTTTTGCACACAGCTAGAAGAAAAACAATGCTGTGTTTGGTATAACTTTGTCAGAATCTGGTAAAACTGATCACAGTTAAAGTAAGTAAAAGTGAGTCTGTGGTGTGTGCAGCAAAACAATGATAGTTCTCCCTGGCTGTAACCCATAGTCCAATGAATGAAAATCAAGAGCACAGTAGAACTTTCTTTTTAAACCAAGTCTTTGTCAGTAATAAGAGCTCTAACCTTTAGTGTGGGCTTGCTTGTTCCACAGAAGAATTTCTGTGCTTAGATCAGGATTATTAACAACACTTTGGTTTGCTTGATAACCTGTGGCAAAACTGAGGCACGGGGTAAGGGCTGTGTTTATGGTCAAGGAATCAGTCGTAATCACAACTAAAAACCAATGTCTGGGCTACAGAAGGACATTTCTGAACCTAGTCCTCCTGCAATCCATCTTGGAATGATTGTCTCACACAATCCTCATTTCATTTGTCAGTATTTTCTTGTTGCTGTTATTCTGAGTACTTACTCTGAAACCCCAGTTTTGAGATGACGTTAGCTTGTGAAGAAATATAGGGAAGAGAAATAAGTGAAAAAGCTCGCTACAAAGCTGGCAACTCATTTTTTAATGCACAGCTATTTAGGAAACCTAGTCTTCTGTTTCGTGAGCATGTCTTTGACTAGCAGTACTGCGGTACGGAAGTGTTGGCACAGGCTTCTACCTCTGCTGCGACCTTCTTCTGCACCAGTTCAACTGGTTGTGGGGCTACATTGTCAGGGAACCAGACTTAAAATAATAATGGTTGGTTTAACTTGGATTAGTTTGCAAAATCTGGCATGTAGTCAGAAACTCTAACACCAGCACAGCTCGTAGAGTAGTGATAGGAAGGAATGGCTACTTAAGAAGCTACTTTTAAGTAACCTTGCTCCTGCTTGGTGATGGCCAGCTTTGAAAGGCAGCTGGCAGGTTGTTATTTGAACAAAGACTAAGAAGGGAACATAGGGGTCCTAGTGTCATTTACATTTTCAGAGAGTAGCAACCAGATTGAGTTTAAGATAAACTGGTTTTGTAAATATATTCTATAACTTGAGTTTTCTTCTATAGTATTTGCAAAACAAACTTTTTGTGAGCAAGTGCGGTGCACAAGTAGCTTGCTGTAGTTGTATACTCTTATTTTTACTTAGCACAACCCTGGATTAGAACTTTTGGGTTCTTCGGAGAGCAAAAAACAAGGTGAAGAAAGATAGTTAAATATAGTGAGAAATATGGAGGGCAGTGATGGGGGAAAGAGGAGGGTATGGCAGAGGGAGAGGACCCCCAGGGAACATTAAGTGCACATGTAACAGTAGAACATATGATCCTTCTTTATTATTGTCCGTTTAAAATTACAATGTGTTCCACTTAAACTAGACACGCTAATAAAAGAAGAAGAGTCATTCATAGTGGACAAATTCCAAAGACCAAAACTGCCTCCTCATTTAAAAGCTGCTCTTTTGTTAGGGCACCCTACTGACATAATTCTCTATTGTTTCTGCCATTATCGCTTGCTTAATGCAGGACATAGTGCCGGGAAATTCCTGTCTGGCACTTACAAGGTGTTTCTAAAAAGAGGAACAAAAGAGTCAAGAGCACATAGGGAGCAGGAGGAAGCTGCAAGAGGAAGTGGCAGTCGAGGGAGGAATTCGAGATAGTAGCAGGGGCTGGGGGAGATGAGCAGAGGAGAAGACAGCCAGCCCAAGGGGTAGGGAGAAAGAGCTGGGTGCAAGCAGAAGCTCTCAGCATTCCCTCTACAGTACCACCTAGTACGTGCAAATCTCTTAAGAGACTTGGAAAGCCGCTCAAGGATGGTGAAAATGCGAAATTTCTGAGTATGAAGTAGAGGAGAGTTGGGCTACAAGAGCCCCTCAGCTGGGAAAGTCTAGGATGAAGCAGGAAGATCTTTTGGGGAAGAGAAGCTGTGCTGTTCAGAAACTGAGGAAGCCAGGGTTTGAAAGGTGGCTCTGGGAAGGTCACACTAGGTTTGATGCTGAAGATTCATGGTGACCAGTGAATTGGGAGAGAGTTGGTGTCAAGGTGGTCTGCTTCTCCTGGTACACTGGATATGAGGGGCAACACATCCTAGCTTGCACTAGCCTTGACATAAAGAGATTACGCTGTACTGTCATTTGTTAATAACAATGTTGTTTTCTGTCATATAATTAGAAAATACATCTTGCTTTGCCTCCAAGCACTGTAGCCTTATTGCATTTGCACATTTTTCATAATATTTCAAGCGAACTGACCAGATAACATTAATGAATATATTAGATAGTCAGGCACTTTTAAGGAAAAATAATAAACATACTTGTATATTAAAAAGTTAATTCAGTCTGGAGCCAAACAGGTAATTTTCCCTTCAGCGTTTTTTCACTCAACTAAGACAGGTTGGACTAGGAGTGCAGTCACCCTGTCTACGGCGCTTGGCTTGGCTTGCATACCAGGGGCGAATTTTCTTCAGAGACAGACAGCGAGATGATCAGATTGGCCTCGGTCCAGAGCATGCTCACAAAGGGCCCTTTGATGGAGGGCTCCTTGGTGAGCCCCGTACCAAAAGCTGCCTGCCACCCTCCTTTCAAAGATACCCATTTACAGTAAGTCAAGGAGGGGGGGATATGGGACCAGGAGAGGGGGGGAAATAAATAAAGAAAAGTGAAATAGGGGGTTGCCACAAGAATAATTACGTTACTGGGCTTGGAGGGGGTAGGGAAGAGGAGGGGGGAGTTATTAAGTAAACTGCTGGATGTTGAAGTAGCTGTTTGGCAACAATGCAAGAACATAAGGCATTTGCAATTAAGCTCATTAAAGCTTCATCATTTTGCTTATCAATCTTTTCTGAAAAGGGTGGGGTGAAGCACCATATATTAAAACATGGCTGCTTTTACAGATAAGGAGTGATCACTACCTGTTTGACTTTCTGAGCTGCACTGTAGTGCCCAGCCTGTGATGGCATACATGATTAGCTGATTTAACTCCCTCGTGTACGTGATTGATAGGAGTTTGTTATTGTGTCTCTGCACTCCACTGCTAAAACATCCAGTCCAGGCAACTGCTACCTCCACGCCTTTATCTCATTTGGTATCTGGATGTGTTCTCCTCCTTATCCATCAATTTTGATCCCATTTGTTCTCATAACAGTGGCTTTTGGCACAGTATTTACTGAAGCCTCCGCACCTTGGAATAAGGGGAAGGTGAACTAGATTATCAGAGCCATTGCTTCCTCAGTCGATGAGGGATGTCCTCTGACTAGAGCCCGTACTGTCCCATGCTGATAAGAAGCTTTGGGTTTCCACAGAAATGACAGTCACCTGAAGATTCATTAGTGAACAGAACTGATCTGAGCTGCCCACAGGTCCTGATCTGTTAGAGACCTCAGCCTGCCTGGCCTGACTATTCACAGGGCAGCTCTGGCTGAGGGACAGTGAAGTGTCTGAGTCAGCTGGCAAGCCATGACAGCAATAGTCTTGGTATGAAAACCTTGCAGTAGGTACAGCAGCAACATTGCCTTCTGCTTTTCAGCTGCTTTCCTTGGTACAAAGAGTGAGATCTGGGAATAAATCAGGTCTGTCTTCTTCTAGTAATGTAAAAGTCAGTATGTATCACTACAGTTTATTGCAGGTAGTAGGTGTGTACGAACAGTGTTTCAGATATAGATACCTCTCATCATCCAAGAGCTTCACAGCACTGTGGATATGAACTCAGCCTTGCAGCATCTGTTTGTGGGAGGTGAGCCTTACCTTTGCTTTCCAGATGGAAAAGTTCTGGCCCAGAGGAAACACGAAGAGGTGCACTGGGTATCTGGGACAGGACTGAACCCAGAGGTCTTGATTCTCACAAGTCCAGTTTCTCTAAAATGGCCTTGACTGTGCAGTTCCATGTCATGCTCTATTGTTTAGGTTGATAGCAACTATATTGGGCTTCAGAATTTTCTTGCAAAACCAATCAATCTTTTCTTGCTTCATTTGTATCCAGTAGCAATTCTCTTTTTCGTATGTGGTACTTAGTGGTGGAGAGGTGCAACCTCATTTAGAAGTGGCTGTTTTTGTAATAAATTTTTGAATGCCTCTTTCCATTGTCTTCACGATATATTTCCTGTATAGTGTTAAAACTCATTTTAACTTTGGAAGAAAGGAAAGGAAGCAAAAAAAGAGAAGCTGAGGGAAATACTGATATGAAGAGTGGTGTGGAAGGAGTAGCGCCACTAATACAAACGTATAGGTCATATTGCCATGTGGGAATGGAAGCTAGCTTGAACTTTAATTCTTGGTTTGATCAAGGTAGTGTAAAACCAGAACCCAAAGGATTTCCAATGGAGAAACTGGATTTATATTTTACATATGAGCTGTAGTCAAAGCCAAATGTTCATTCCACTCAAATTGTGTAGGTGGATTACTTTACTTCCAGCCTTGAAGTATCATGTTTTTAGCTGCTAATAAACTTAATAAAATCCATTTCTTATTTCCCCTGGTGTACTGTGTTCATGAGCCTTGATGTACCAACAGAGCAAGGCTGTCCTGAAAATTCATTTGTCAAGAAACAGGCAAATGATGTCTGTCATGAATAAGTCAAGAAGAAAAAGAATACATGTACCATTCTTTCAGTGGCATTGCTCTTACCAAAATTGCCAGCCTCTTCATTTCTCCTGACTTACAACTGGATCAAGGAGTTGAGAAAACTTAAGAAATTGTCACATCATCAACCTATCAGAGAACTAAGATACAATTAAAAATATCTGTCTGTACCAACAAGCTCCCCCGCGTTGGCTTAGCTCCCAGAATCAGACCTGCCTCTTCACACAATGTGTGATCAGTCTGAGGGGTTCGTTGCCACTGGAATTCACTGAAGCCAAGAATTTACAAAACTGAATGAGGGATTAGACATTTATGTAGATAACAAAAATATCTAGCATTATTGTAGCTAATACAAACAAAGAGAGCACTGGGAAGGAGATAAAACCTCATTCTTGAAAGATTTAAGATAATGTCTAATGTGTCTAATGCATAGAATTGGGGTGAGACTTCCTGGGGGACAGGAGGAGGTGGATTGTCACATGGTACCCTTGAACTTTACTTTGACATGTTCAGTCTTGGATACTGAGTTAAAAGAGTCGTAACTTTGATTATATATGGCAATAACTGTCTTTCTAATCAGTGCACATTTTCTGCTGTCCCATGCTTAGCAAGATGAGATAATCCAATGAGAGCCCTTTAGCCCTCAGTGTCAGTTTCAAATTCAGTCACTGGCCAACAAGAGGTGCCCAGTGACCTAAGATGTCAGCGAGGGTGAGCAGTACGGGGAGCTAAACGCTGTCTTCAAGACTTCGAGATACAGAGTTGAATTGAAACTCTGCTACAGGCTCCCTCTTCAGTGAAGGCAAAGTCACTTCTTTCAGCCCCTTCATGTGCAATGACGTGTCACCCCTCGCAAAACGTGGCTGTGGCACATTGCTGGGGCACAACAAATTAATCACTTCGCCTAATGGATTTCTTGGGGGAAGCAGGGGAAGGAAATAATCTTTAAAAAGATTTAGGGTAAACAAAAGAGTCAAAAAGAGTGAGAAACTGCTTTATGGGAACAGGGAGTGGGAACCAGACGAGGACGGAAAACAAAGGGGGATAAGAGGCCTCAGGTAGAGAGGAAGAAGTAAGATCTTAGGTAGAAACCAGAGGGGAAAGGCAGGGTTGAGCGTATAAACAAAGGGTTTAAGAGAAAAAGCAATATGACTTTTTTGAAGCTTTTAGTGCACATCTGACCCAAATCATCTGTCCTTTCGCAGTCAGCCCATCACCTCCCTTGTTTTTGACATTATTTTTCCTCAGAGATCTGTAATCCTTACTCTAAAGAGCTCCTGACTTGGTGGACATTTGTTGTGTTAGTAAATGCCGCTGTTGAAGTCAGCAGACTTGTTAAAACTTGCACTCTCACCGCAGCAAATGGAGTTTGCAGTGAACGAGGGGTGCAAGCCCAGTCCTTCCTCCTGGTGTGTGCGGCATGGAAGGGGTCGAGGCAGAGGGGGAAGGGCCAGGCAGCTTGGCAGCGGTTTTCCCCCCTCTCTGTGGGCCATACCAGAGGGTTTATCATAGAGTCTCTTTGTAGGGGGAGTAGGGGTTATCAAGAGCATGGAGTTTTTCTTTCCAGCACATGAAAATCGCCATTGAAAATTCTTTTCAGAACTTAATACAACCCCAGGCAATATTTCTTCTCCACAAAACACACACAAATCCATGCACATGCATTTAAGAAAGGACTCCAGACTCGTCTGAGAGGGTCACAGGGAACTGTAGGATTGCAAGCAGTGCTTAAGCCATTGCTGATGGCAGTGGGTTCTGTTGTGTTTGGTCGATCAACCCTTGGGGGTCAACCCTTTTGCTTCTACAGTGGGGACAGTTTCTGTCCACTTCAGTAGAAAAGGTAGAGGAAGGGGGAAAATGGAAGCTGACCACATTACATTTAGAGTTTATCAGTTCTCTTCGGCAAATGTTTTCACAGAGAAAATGGAGAAGTTCCTGCTAAAGATTAAATGTACGTGCAAGTAACTGGTGGACATAAAGTGATTGATCCTACCAATGTAGTTGCAGAAGACAAGCATTTACCAACTTTTTGCTAGTATAGGAGTTTTGTTTCCCACTGAAAAAAAAAAAAAAATCTGTTGGCTTTTAAGAGACGTTTCTCTTTTGAGTTTCCCCTTTTCCTGCTCTCCACTATATCCCTGATAGATACTATTTATTCCTCAGAATAATATTTAATTTGAGAAGAGTAAAACCACGGTCAGTTTTTTGCACATCATTTTCATTAGTTTTGTGTAGATGTTGTTTGGTCCAGAAAAAGTCAAGCTGCATTCATTCTGTACTCCGATTAGCGTGTACACTAAGGAGAAAAAGAGAAAATGGAAACTGCTCTTCAGTATGCAGGAGCACTAAAATCCAACATTGCTTTTAAAGCAGAGCTTTTAAATTGAGCTTTTGCATCTGTTTCTTTCTCCTGAAGAATCTATTGGCCTGAAGTTGTGTAAATCCCTAATGAAGTCGTTGTGGGGGTCTTTGCTATCCTGAAAAAAGAAAGACTAGAAAATTGCAGCGCAAAGCTCATGTTTGCTAAAGTGATCAACCTTAAATGGTGTGCCAGGTTATCTCGGAGTATAATCAGTACAGCCGATTTGAATAGAGCTGTCTTCAAAATAGAGATCTGCTGGTAAGATTTGTTTTCATTTAGGTCTTACTTTCAGCAATAGGATTACCCTGAGGTCTATATATCTACAGGCTTTTGTACAAACAAGCAGCTTAAACAAAACTACCATTATTATACTGATTTAGAGAGAGAGAAAAGTCTTGTTTGGTTTATTGAGTTAAGATCATATGTGTGACAAATAAAGCCTTCCTTTAAATGTAAGTTTTGTCCCATTCAATATAAGTTTATTGAGGAAAAAAAAATTACAAAGGCCAACATTATTCTTAATGCCAGTTCAATTTCTCACCTCTAGGTTTTAATCCCAAAGGCTAGTGAAATACATGCTATTTCATCCAGTCAAGCAGCAAGACAGCTGATTCCACCATATTTATCACCATCGGGGTGATATAATCAATTTACTTCTTGCTATAAGAACTAACCTTACACTTCCTTTTTCTACCTTTTACTCAATGGCTTTATTAAATTCTTTTCAATGCTGATTTATTGCAGTCATGGATAACGTTGTGCTCTGTGTTGCTTCCCCAACAAGGAACTTCAATAGCTGTTGTCATTCCTTTTGTCTTTTTTTTTTTTTTACTGAACACATCAACTTTTATTTACTATCTTAAAGTGTCTTGTAAATAAAATAGAACGTGAAAGTTCTGAGCTCAGTTAGCAACTTGAGATCTAATGAGGGGTAGCTAATCATTTGTGGTATGGATACCATGGGTCTTGTTTCATACAACGGCAAGCAGGGTGTGCATGTTTTCCTGACTTCCCGTCACAGGAGGTGCTGCAACCAGTCACACTGCGTTCAGTGCTCCCTGTGCAGCTGTGAGCTTTTAAATTGGTTTGTGACCAAAGAAGGAATGAAAAGCAAGGTGAGAAGGTGCACTTGAGCAGAACTCATCTGAAAACGTGGGGTTTTTTTAAACGTATATGCAGCTCAGATACTGAAGTTGAAACAGGAAAAGGATTGGGGAACTGTTTCAAAGCGGCACAAAACCAGTTAGGTTAAACTACTCGTTAAATGAATGTGAATGAACTCTTGTCTCCTGCTGTAGTCCAGTCATGCTGAGTCAGGTCTTAGGGCCCACAGAGCTGCTTCTTTGTAGAATTCATGCAAATGGATGAAGTTGGTGGTTGGGTACTTGGATTTCCAAGTGCATAGGGTGTTGCACCAGTACAGGAGGACCTCTGGCAACATGGCCTTCTGGATCAAAGCAATCATACCAGCAGTGATCGTAGTGTCCATTATCATAAGAGCCTTTGAAAATATTTAAATAATATGGATGTTTCCTAAAATACTACGCTAGCAAGATGGCAATGTATTTAAACTGTCAACAACTGACCTTGGATCGTTGGTTAGAAATATTGGATTTGTTCACTGCGGTCTGTTTGCTGTTGGTGGTTGCAGCTGAAGAGCTTCAGTGGACTTGCTGGTGTCACCTAGTTGAAAGTAAATTTCACCTTCACCACAGAACTCAATTGCAGGTTTCAAATATTATTTAAATGGAAATGATTTCCTTGTAAGAAGTCTCACAGAAGCGTTTCTTTTTTTTCAGGCTGACTTTTTAATATTTATTTTGTATTGTTCTCGCTTTTATCCTTAATTTGGGGTTAAATTAGATCTGTCAGTGTCCCTTTAAATTTATTCCACACTGACTAATTTATTTTAGCTAACTTGTTTCAGGACAAGCATAGAATACTTACAGCCCAAAAGAGAAAATTCAGATCAATCTCCGTCTGCTGAGTAAATTAATCAATTTGCAAGTTACATCTAGCTTAATTCCATCATGTAAAGCAAGCATTGAGTTTCCTTTCCCATGTTACACGGAGACTGGAAGGTAAAGCAGTCTCCATTGGTAGAGGACTAATTCACTTGCCCTGTGCTCTGTGTAGAGGTCATTAAGACACTGCACTTAGAAAGCAGCTGCTTTTTGTGTGTGCGCCAGTATCTCGTTTTCCACATATGTAAGAGATCAAAACATTTAGATTGGGTTGATCCAGTCCATCATGACGAAAGAATTTTGAAGCAACACAAGTAAACAACAGCCTTACTTGGAGGGAGGATGTCTTTCCCCTGATCCTGAGAAACTATTGGTGGGCGCCACCCCAATTAAAGCAGACTGGGCCATACCAGCTTTGCACGGATTCTTTTCCAAAGCCAATTAGCTGCAGAACATTTGATAGAAAGGAACAAATCACCGAAAACTCAGCCCCATACAATGTTATCGTTTACGTTCAGTGCTAGTCTAGCGCTCAAGAGTGTTTCTTTTTCTTATACCTCTGTAGACCTGCTGGAAAGAAAAATGTTTCCTGCTTCATATTTGGCGTATATATTCTAGAGCCACATTGTTCAGTGTTATCACCTTAAGAAGCAGTTAAGATTAAAGTGAGATAGCATACATTTGAGTTTAGAAAACCAACCAGATAAGCTGTACGACTTTTATGGTCTTCATCCAAAGTGCATTTAAGTGTGGGACTGTTTTTCAGAAAATTGAATTAAAATGCAATTTTTCAACTGTTCCATATTTCCATTTGTACTTTTCATCCTCTAAATCTGTGCCATCATATGGCTGTCTACTACTGGCTAGAGTTCCTGGGCTAGCTCTCAAAATATGAAAATCAGAGAACTAAAAAGAGGAAGAGGATGCTTTGGCAAGCTTATGTTTATTGGTTATGGGTAGTTGGCTATGGCCGTGGTACCCCTTGGGATTATCACTTGCCAAAATCCAAAACCCCATTTCAGAGGGGATTATTTCAAGGAGCAGAAGCAATTACAGAGTACTGTATCAGGCAGTGCTTTGCAGAGTGATGCAATTTATTGGAAGTTCTACCTTGCAGTGGCTGTATGCCTAGGAATTACTGTACTTATTCATGTAAAGTTAAGAAACATAGGTACTTAGAGAAAGATACTGTTATTTGATTACTAATAAGGACAATTGCTACAATGCTTAAAAATAAGACCATCAAATTAGTTCATGAAGGAAGAATTTTGAAAGGAGAAGGATTTGCAGGCAATGCGATGAACAGAGAAGGAAGAGAGACGAGGAAAAAAAATCATCAGGTTTTTAACCTGCACTTGATTGATGCCTACTTAAAAAAATAGTTGTGGGGTTTTTTTTCCCTGGGATTGCTAAAAGTTACCAGTCTTATTAAAAAATGTAAATAGGTAGTATAATTGCACAGTAGACCAAAACTGGGGAACTCTTTCATTCTCTGTGGGTGTCACTGTGGAAAGTTCTTGGTGGAGAACAGGCAGCCAGGGAGACATTGTGACTTGAACAAAAGGGGTGAGGACAAGCCCAGCTCAGCTGTGCCAGCTGTGTGCAGAGCTGGCTGGAGTGAAGCTGAGGGGGCCTCAATCAAGAAGCTGAGCAGTGGAGAAAAGGCAAATAGGCTGGATAGTGCTGTGAAGCTGATGATTAACATTTCTGAATATGTTACAGAATGGAAGGTTGGGAATTCTTTGGTGTCTCTGCAGTCATACTCTTCTGTGTTGGTCAGATGCAGAATACTGGCAAGAACTTCATGAAGTTCTGCATTGCTGTGCTTATGAACAGCTATTTCTCCTTCTACAGTCCCTCTTCATATGAGTTTCTTAAGATTGGCTAATGAGATTCACTTTTATCTCAGCATCTTTAACAACTCCCAAAAGACCAGGAGCTTAGTTTTAAATCTCATCAGCAAAGCAGAGCAGCTTCCAGCAGTACAGTGCTTCCTGACAGCATGGTGGAGCTTGCTGCAAAGCTGGCTCCAAAAGAAAAAGGATACTTGCACTAGATCCAACACTGTTGCTTTTGGCAGGTGCTGGGTGTTCGGTCTCTGTCCTCCACATGTTGAGCTATGTCAGCATTGCATTGCTCTGTGTGTTGTGAGCTGCCACCCGTCCTGAGTCCTACTGCCAGGTCAGGAACTGACGTGAATGCTGAGATGTGAACTCTGTTCTGTGAAGTCATTTTTGCACATACAAAATGAAGGTGGAGGAGCTTAGCTTTCATATTTTATATAGTTTCGTGAAAGTATGTATATATTATTGCCTCAGCTCGTCATAAAAACTGCATCAGCATTTTGCAGTGGCTGAATGACTATTCAGAAAGTTAGTGGATAAAATAGTCACACGACACAAGAAATCTCAAGGATGACCCGGACCCAGAAATCGTGTGGGTTTTTTTACCCAAACAGAGAGTAACTCTATTCTGCTAACAAGGTGCCAGACAATGACAAATGGTCACCTCAGATGGCACATTGCCAGAGGGAGAGCCGTAAGGCCCGAAGCGCTTCCCTCTTGTGTTCAAATTAATTTCAGTGAATTCTCAATCCTAAATTTTCAGATGTGAACAGTGCTTTTGATGATAGAATTTTGGGTGCTGAAATTGACCCTATAAAAGAATAGTCATGTTTTGAAAGGACAGATATTCATCTGACAATGAAAAGTAAGTCTTTTTTACAGGTCTGAGCCCTCAGAAACTCTGTCTCTCCACCTCACTTACTATTCTTGAAAACATGTCCTAATTCCCAAGCAGCTCTTTTATTTGATGCATATATACTTTACAGATGACTGTATAGAAAGGAGGATTTTAAAACAAAGTCATCTGGCATATTTAAAATGGAAAGGAAAGGAAAAAGGAGGAGCAGTGCTCAGAAGCAATGAAATAACCTCAAAATTCGAGGTCAGATTCTAAACACGAAATGTAACTATTTTTCCCAAAAACCTTAAACGGAACAGACTTAAACAGAAATCGAAAACTTCAATAGAAATTGCTTCATCAACCCTTAGAACCATCAAAGTTCCTGAAAGCCCCATTTCTGAATAAAAGAGTTGATACAAAGTATATTTGTCCACAGAGGAGAGGAACTGAGAGCTGTGAAATGACCTTCATCTCTTCCTCTCTGGTGGTACGGAAATGACCATTGGAAATGTAACTGTTTAAAAAAAACTATGACCATCAGCCATGCAAGGTGGCGGTGTCCGTCCTCAGGGTGAGAGCGTGCTCACAAAGCGTGGTGGTGGTAGACACCTTCGAGCATGGTCACACCTGGTTCTGCACCTGAAGGTGTCTGTGCCCCGTCTGCTCGCTGCCCCCCTCCCCAGATGGGGCAGGTTGGGTTGATGTCATGAGACCCTCACGATCCTGTTGACAGGAGCAGGATGGGTTAAACACCTTGACTGGGTGGTCTAGTAAGACGTTAGGGTGCACCCACCCATGAGCAGACAGTAGCCTTGGTCATGGGTGGGCAGAGCAGAGGTGAAAAGCTCCGCACTGGTCTGACTTCCCTCACCTCCCGGCTGAGATCGATTCTGCCAAGGTCCAAGGCAGATGATTCTCATCTTTCCCATGCTAAACAGCACAGCTTAGTTCCTCCTTGTTGTCCAAGCTTGCCTTCCTTTCCCTAAAATGCAAAGGCTGCCGCAACTGATGTCTCGGGCATTGGTCTCTGCCCAAAGGTTGCGCCCACCATGGCACACCTTCGCTGCGGGGTGAGTGCCGAGCGCCGGACTGACCCCTGCTTGCTGCTTCCCGTCGAAGCTGTGACCCTCATCAGGAAAGCTGAATGCTCCCAGAAAGTACCACTGGGGCAACAAATCAGTCGTAAGAGCCTATTGATCTGTTACATTTGTTTTCGACGTGCAAAAAGGAGATGCTTTTGTTCCGGGGTTGGCACCAAGCTCTTGCTACAGTAGGTTCAGCGTGTCTCCGGGCGCCGCGATCAGGCGCCCCGCAGCTGAGTCTGCAGAATATTTGCTTATTACAGAAGGAACTGAAAGAACCTGGAATTCACTAGTGACTGACCTCTTACTTCTTGAACAACTGTTTCCCCTCTCCCTTTCGTCTCTGTTTTAACCACTGTGTTTCAAACACAATTTAAATCCCCCCCTCCCAGATGTGGGAGCTGGTAACACAAGCACACAACGATCAACATTTATCAAGTGAGGATGCCTGCGCAATTTGCACTAAGTGGTCGGTGTTTGCGGGGCTGGGTTCCTTTTTAAATCAAACTTGGAATAATTAAACGGCCACAGCGGTAATGCGAATGCAGATTTTCGCACATCCAATAATCAAAGGAGGAGAAAGTAGTCTAAAGCTGTTTTGGTTTTAATCATATTTGATTTTTATTTTAAATGAAAGCACAAAGGTAATTTTTCTGTTGCTCTACCTGTGACTCCTTAAATCATGGTAAACGTGCATTATGATCTTCTTAAAAGAATAAGAACATTCCTTGTTAATTAATTTATACAGCTGTCAGTACAGCTTTCTATGTTATTCATACTCTAAGTGTTTGACTGCCATAGATTTTCTAGCAGTTCCTGGCAAAGCTCCAGTGAAAGCCTGGGATTTATTAGGCTGACTTGGTGCAAAGTCTATTGATTGTGGCCTCGAGGGTAATAACTAAATAGAGCTGGAGCAACAAGTCAATAACACCATTGTTGCTACAGACTCCATTCACTTGAGGAGTTAGATTGTTTTACAGTGGCAAAGAGTAATCATGAGCAGATCAGCATGTTCAACAGGCTCTGTACCGTGTTAGTGCTGGGGACTGTTTTAAAGCTTTCAGCGGGACCGCAGGAGAAGCGAGGTGGGGTGCAGGGATTAAGAACCCTGTAAACTCCTTCATTAGCACTAAAAGGTTTCAGCGTTAGCTTTATCATCTTGCAACAAGGAGTCCCGTGCCTGTGTTGGTCCAAACTGGGATTAAAATCCTCTGCCCATCAATCCATAACGGCACGGTAGAAACTTGATTTAAATTTTGGATGGGGATATACATGTAGTGTGTGTGTCTGTGTGTGCATGTTTGTGTGGATGCGTGTACGTATGCCTTAGTATGAAATAATATTTTAGCTAACACAAACTTCACCTCTGTGCAGTAATATTTCTTGGCAATGGCTGGAAAGAGGCTCCTATTTTCTGAAATTCAAAATGAGGAAATGCTTTTGTTTATTGCTTCTCTAATCCTCCCATGTGTTTATTTACTTTTAGAATTCTTTTCTTTTGCGGAAATATATACAAACCTACTAGAGGAGAAATGTTTATTTCCTGAGAGTTTTATCGTTTATTTGACTGCCTTTGACAACTCGCATTGTGTTAAGAGCAGATCGTTTTGAAAAGTCAAAATTGCGAAGATGGGAGTTTCAAAACCAGAACTGGTTGATCTTTGCACACATTCTTCTATCCGTCTGCAGGAGTTGCCATTACAGCCTCTACAGAAGTACTGAGTAAAGAGAATGAGTTTCTTCCTAACACCAGTTAGTAGCAGCCTACTCCCTTCAAACATGAAAGATGGTACAGAAAATAATAATAAGAACCACATAATATTTAAAAAAGGCAGATGTAATTATGCTTTGTAAAACAAACCGAGTGGTCAAGCAGAAGGCTTTTGTGTATTCAGCACTTCCACAGACTCTTCCTCCCTTCACCTATATGTCTTTGAAAGTCAAGTTTTCCTTTTTGCAAATAGTGTTTCTTACCTCACATTTTCTAAGATATTAGGAAAGAGTAAAACTCTCGTCCCAAGTCTGCAGTCATTTTAAAACACTAACATTTTAGACACAAAAATTTCAATAGAGAGGTTAATTCTTGGATGTGGTGGTGACTCTGGCATCTGACAACAGTTTATTAACAATTTATCTGTCTTTTTTTTCACTGCTTCTCTTGCTGTATTATAGCTCATACTATTTAAAGCGCAAAAAGGGGTGGAACTAGAAAGGAAATCCTGTAGCCAAATATTCAGGAGGGTACTGGGCTTCCCTTGGCTACGGGCACTCAATTGAATGTGGCAGTCAGCATGTGCTGGGGCAGATCTCAGAGCAGGAGGGATGCAAACGTGGTGAATGTGTCTGTCTTTTTCTTTCTTTCTTTTTTATTTTTTTCTTTTCCGTAAGTAAGCGGAGAGCTTGGCAAGTTTGTAGTGCTTGCTCAGAAGCTCATTTAAAACTTTGAGAGGAGTGAACTGAATTTAAACGACTCTCAGGAATCTCTTTCCCCCCAGGCCTCAGACGTAGCCTCCCATGGAAAGAAATGTATCGGATGGTTCATAATCTGTATTCTGTCAGGACATTTTAATGAGAGGTCAGTAAATTCCGTATATTTGGAAGCAAACAAGCCAAAGCTGAGCCCTTTCTTTATGACTTCTACACAGTCAGAAGAGTAGCTTTCTGGCAGATGCTTTCACTTTGAATGAAGAAATTCTATCTTCTCTACTTGGATTCAGTTCTGTGATCTGCCCAATTTTTGACATATCAAACCAACCTAAAACTTAATTAGCTGTGGCATAGGAAGTAAATATGTAAAAGAGGTTTTGCGGAAGTCTTAACACTTTTTCATTAAAAAGACCAACATCGATTTTCTTGGCTGGTTTCAGTGTGATATGCCACCTCTACGGTGATTAGATATGTGTCGGAAGCACTGCTTGTGCCCCACTTCCAGTCTCTCAGAAAGAAAACAGTCTGATAAAAGGAAAAAATCCTTCCCAAATTGTGAAGATTGAGATTTCTTTTGAATAATGCTCTTGCAGTATGAACTATAGATTTACAGGAATTAGAGGCCAAACAGTTGAAGTATTCCTTTCCCCCTCTTCCCTTCTCCCCTCCTTTTTTAAAGTGTCTTCATCAATCAAAATCAACATAAATGAATAATGGAGGCAGATAAAATGTGAAGAGACAATAGCAGTGTTGTTTAGAATTGACGGCCATAAATCCGTTGTATCCTAAGGGACTGCACGAAGTAAATACCTGCTCTCCCCACCATGGCCATTTAGCCCATGATTTGGAATACCATTTAAGCAAGTGCTGATGTCATTGAAGCTTCAGCCCATTAACGCTTGCTTTGTTTCAGAGCTCCGGGGCTGCAATGAGGCAAGGGGACTTGAAGGGTGAAGGTTTGGAGTGACGGGAGTTTCCCCTCTCCTCATTCATTTGTTAATTTGGGATGACAGAAATAGAAATGGTGTTCTTAGGAGGGTCAAAGGCTTTTTTTAGAACCAGCAGAAAGCAAGGAAGCTGGTGCAAAAGGAGTTACAGAGGGCATCTTTTAAAATCATTAAAACTTGGGGCTAGCTGAGATTTTTTCTGTAAGAAAAAAAGGGAAAGCACATCCCCATTGGCACTGCAAGGCATGCACAAGGCTGGAGAAGCCCAACAGAAAGCAAAGCCGAGAAGATTCTGTCCCTCGATTTCAGAGGGCACGATTTATGGTGTGGATTTTGAGTCCTGACATTTTGATTCAGGTATGATAGGGCTGAAGCCTCACGAGCTGTTGGAATTTGACACAGAGGGGCAAGACTCTCTAGGGTCAGTTGCTCTTTCGGCCATTTCAAAATGCCAGATCTCAAATGGAAACTTTTCATCCTTCCTTCCTTCCCATTAGAAAGGTCCTTCCAGTTTTGGGTGCCTTTTGGAAGTAAGCCTGTAGGAGCAAGTGCAGATATGACTCTCAGGCCCAAGCTCACAAATTCAAGAGGTTTAAAGTTGCTTGTTTTATTTTTGGTTCTTCTGTAATTGTAGTTTGTTTGGCAGAGCATGTCAGACACAGATCACTTGCTCAGGGCTCGTTAGCACCAACAGCATTTCAGCTGTATTAGAATCTGTGAATATATCTACCTCAACCGTATTTTCATAGATTCATAGATTCATAGATTTCTAGGTTGGAAAAGACCTTAGAGATCATCGAGTCCAACCATCCCTAATCCCCATTAAACCATATCCCTAAGTAGATCGTCCACCCTATTCTTAAACACATCCAGGGATGGGGACTCGGATTTCACGCCTTTTATGATTTTCATTCTCCCTGGAAAAAAAAAAAAAACAAACAAACATACAAACAAAAGACCAATGCAAATAACCAACTACCTGGCAGGAAGGATTGATGACCTTTCTGATCATACTGGGGAATGCTCTTTAAAATCAAAATCTGAATGAGCATAACTCCAGCAGCATGACACCCTCGCTGTAGAGGGGCCTGGAGGTGCCACTTCTGTTGTGAAAACAGTTTATTTAGCAGCTAGTGCCTTGACTTTTCTGTCTTTGTACTTCTGAAAGGTGATCTCTTGCAAACGATGAACCCTTAGCCTTAATGAAGTACTGATCCCTCTTTAACATTTACTTAATTGAAGCTTAGAAGGAAAAAAATATAGTGTAGTATTTTAAGAGGGACTGTGTAGCACCTTTCCAAGTTTGCATGCCTGTCAACGGGATGTCATCCTGTAAGTGTGAATGAATGACTCTATTTCCAGTTCGAGTTTCCATTCCTAGGCAAAAATAGCACCAAATACACTATACTTCCAGAATATATATTTTTTAAAACTTTATAAATCACACCACAATAAAAAGTAATCTATGGTTATTTCTTCCATAAAAATGTTCTATATGCCCAGTACCAAGTAAAAAACTATTAAAAAGAGAAGACACTGCTTAAAGTGACTCAATAAAATCACAAGAAATAATTTCTCATTCTATTCCAACTGAGCAGACTGTATTTTGTAAGGATACCGGTTATATTTAGCATTCTTCAAGGCTTCCATTGTTGGGCTTTTTTTTCCACAGCCAGCATGAAGCACTGAAGCTTTAAGCATCCTGTCATGATGCTGATGTTTTGTCGAAGAAAAGATGTGTTCCTCAGCTGTTGCAGTTACTTCAGCATTTGTGCTTTTTCAGAAGACACTTGGCCAACTTTTTAAAATTACATAAATCCCATGTGCAGAGTGATGAGGGCTGAGATTTTTAAGGGCCTTGAAGTATCTAATCATGGCACGGGCTGTCTAACTACCTCCAGAGATCTGATTCTTGGATCTGGTTCACTTTAGTCTAGGAGCCTCAAAGTCCTAATTATCTAACCCATTCCTTACAGTAGGATTTAGGTTTTTGTTTTGTTTATTGGGTTTTTATTCTGATTTTGCTAGCACAAATCATTTATAAAGAGTTAGCAGAATATTGTAACGGCATGCATTAGAGGTGGATACAAGGTAGGAAACAATAACCAGGATTATAAATAACTGCTTGATCTGTAGAATTCTAAAATAGCCTCTTAAATTTGATTAACTGTCTCAATGTATGGTTAATCATCTAAATCCTTTATAAACTATTTGTAAATGCACCCTTGACATAAAGCATGACTAGTTTGTCTGTATTTTATGAAACATGACAATTCTACTGAGAAAATGGAGCAGTATTTCTGCAGTATAGTCAATGTCATTGGGAAGGTGAACTTAGTGTTCCAGATTTTAATGGAGGAAAGTGAAATGATTCCCGTTTCTGAATTGCCTTGTGCAAATTTGTTGTGCACCGGTAGCATGGAGTAGCTGTGCTCTTCTTCGGAACGAAGAAGATGAAGGACGTTATAAGGAAGGAAAGATATAGAAGTGTTAAAACATGAAAATGGAGTTATTTCAGAATGGTTTAGACTTCAGTTCTGTGGTATGAAATCATCGGCATCAACACCAGGGTCTCCTGCCCCCAAAAACTCCTCACTCCTGCCCCCGTGCTGCATCCAGCTGCTCTCTCGTTTTCATGGGCACTTCTATTTTCCAGTCAGTCTTGAAATGGAATTGATCCAGTGCAAAATAACTCTCCTCTCCTACCCTCTTCTTTTTTCTTTTTCTTTTTTTATCCTGGATCAATTACTTGATCTGATTCATCACATGGAGCCACAAGCTGTTGAATCAGCACAACTGAGGTTGGCATGCTGCAACACGATGGCAGAAATGAACACGAAGAAGGGGTGGGATCAGGGGAGGAAGGGACAGACTAAAATTAGTATTGCTGTGGGATGCTTTGCATCTTGGAAACATGGTCTTGGCTTGAGTACAGGGATTGGAGTCAGAACGTTTAAACTATAACCTCCCCTCTAGCCTTTGACACCCTTAAACCTTCATTTTGCCATCTGCTAAGTAGGAATAACCACTAGTTACCTCCATGATGTGAAGATTTACTAATGATTGTTCAACCAATTAGCACATGAAAAATAAGAAAGACTGCTTTTTACACTCCTGCATTTTGCTGAAATTGTTATCTCATGCTAATCGACTGCATTTCATTTGTAGTAAAATGCTTGTTTTCAGCTGTGCTCCTCCTATCAGGAATATGTTGCTAGAGCAAAGACAGGTCCCTGGTTTTGTAACCTAAGTGTCTCTATTTTTAGTTTTAAGATGTTGGCTGCATCTCTTTTTTTTTTCTTTTTAATATGTGTGTATATTTATAGCTCTTGCTATTGGAAGAGAATTTCCTGCGAACAGATCCATTTCTGTGGAGCTCTGCTCCAACACGGAGTCCCATGTGTTCCACCGAGAGATTGCTCCAGAGTAAATGCTCTGGTTATAGGATCAGCCTGGCGAACTGTAAACTTTATATTGCCTTCAGCACATAGTAAATTTGCATGTGCAGGAGGTATTAGCGACTGGGCATCCGATACTTGGCAGTGTCGCATCTGAAGACATGAGTGACAGGAGAGATGCAGCCCCAGCCCCAGTGTCCTACTGAGTTGTTTCCTCTTTGGATAATTACACGCTCGGTTTTCTCTGCAGTTTTAACTAGAGGCGGGAAGTATCTGTCTTCACACCCTCACTTAGAGAGGTGAGTCTTGTAACCATGCACCATTAAACAGCTGCCACATCTCACCCAGAAGTAGGTGAAAGGACTTTTTACATGATGTTCATATCTGGTCTGCATTCTGAGCTGCACGGATCGACAGCAATGCTACGTGGCTGTCTGAAAGCAGGATTGGACCTGTAGTTGGGTTCTGGTTCACATGCAGCGAGTAGCACTTGCTCAAATAGTTTCAGGGACTTCAGCAGGACTACTGGTGTGCATAAGGACTTCAGAATCAGGCCCCTAAGGATCCTTAGGAATGAAAGGTATCCTGTAACTGTAAGGTATTATTACGGCGACTGTGCCAGAGAACACAGAGGTATTGAAGTCGGCAAAATAAATTACAGAGTTAAATATATAAGTAAACCAAGAAGCGACTGATGTTTTTTTGCATAGTAATAATCTTCATAATCACTTCATTTGCACAGTTACTTTGTTTTAAACTTTAGGCACAGTTTTGAAGCACAACTCAGTGGAGGCTTTTGCTGTAATCTATAAACTTTAATAAAAGCTAATTGGAGGACAAATTTTAATCTAATTAAAATGTGGCTGCATAAAGCAGAAAGGATGAATGAAGCTAAATGCTCTATGGGGCACAGTTTTCAAACAGTGATTATCCTGAATACTAAGTCAAACGAAGCTTTTGTAAAATGATGATCATGAACATTGCCAGCAACAGAACAACCTTGAGAAACTGCAAATGAAAGTTTGAATGTGTTTAGTTTAAAAAGTGGACATTCAACCCACAACCGCTTAAGGACTTTTTAAAAAGAAAATAAAAAGCAACACACAGGGTCTCATCTAAAAACATAACAAGTAAATTAGCCAAAGGTGTGCATTCCATCTAAGTTCTCATGATCAGCAGATGCAAATGTTTGCAGTGCGCCGATGAGTTATGAGCCCTAATGAGATTTCAATGCTGAGCAAACAATAAAAATTTATGCATTGCATAGTTTTAGTGGCCTTTGGCTTCATGGTTAGTGTTACACCCTTTCAACAGCTTTGGTAATATAATATCCAGCTGGCTTTGGAGGTAAGGAAAATTTTAGGAGTGAACTGAAATTGTGAGAAATAACGTGATTGATGGCTTTGTCAGAATAATGCATTTCCACGGTATAATTGTCCGTAGTAATCTTAGCCCGGGTACAGATACATAGGTTCTAGTTATGTTCAGACACAAATTTTGAAGGATTCAGGTGAAGGATGGCTTTTCCAGCATTTGAGCCAGACTATTTCCTGTGCTAGGTAAGTGTCCAGGGGTCTCACAAACAGCCCCTCTAAGAAGAACGTTCTGGTCATAGTCCGGTAGACGAGAGAATTGAAAAGCTGCACTTTCCCCAACGACTGTCATGTGCTGCAAGAAAAGCAGAGGAGCACAAGCACAAAAAGAAATGCACAATAGATATTGAAGTGAATGTGTGTAATGGGGAGCAGGGGAGGGTGAATCAGGGAATTCAACTGGGGCAGT
This sequence comes from Tauraco erythrolophus, assembly GCF_009769465.1. Lineage (NCBI taxonomy): Eukaryota > Metazoa > Chordata > Aves > Musophagiformes > Musophagidae > Tauraco > Tauraco erythrolophus. Next base: position 10,610,692 of record NC_141473.1, on the reverse strand, counting down.
GTGAGAGTGAGCTCAAATGTATTCAATTTGTGGATCCATTTGTGGGTTAGGCTTTTATGAATCCAGAACCTTCACCATAATGATTGCCTGCATTACCCTACTTAATATTAAAATCTTAGCATGTGATTAATAGCAGATTCCCTGCATACGTGTCACAACACACATCTGCAGCAAATCTGCCAGTATATTTCTGTGCTAGTTTTACTTTGGGGCCATAAAGTAATTCCTGTTTTGTGAATGAGAATAAACCTATTATGCACTAGGTTAGCTACACCCAGTTTCTTCTCGTAAGGGAAAAAGAGCTGCTTATTTGATACGGCATCTCAAATTTCAGTGTTCAGAAGAGAGTTTAAGCCTCAACTAGATTTTCTTGAGCAAGCTGTTGGGATTTGCCTTCACCATTTCTCAGTTCCACATTTTCCAAAACCTTCTGTGCAAAGAGTATTGAGAAACTTCTGGACAGCAGTAAACTAGTGGACTTAATTACAAAGTGTTTATTGCTAAATTTGTTAATGAGTCAACATGCAAAAAAGGTATATTTATCCCTGTTTCCTCTTAAAATAGTAGTAAAATATAACTTCAAAAAATCTTTTTCTGAAGCTGTTTGGCGATGCAGTTTTGCTGTTCACAAAAGCCCTTTTTCCCATCCGCAAATAGCTACCTTTCACTTTGCCCCAAGGGAACAGAGCATAGCTCAAATGAAGCTTAAAACACACACACACACACACACACACAAAAAATCCCCAGTTGTAACTCAAAGTCTATGCATATTCACACGTGCACACAAAATAAAAAGGAAGATGCAGCAGCGTTCCTCCAGTCTGCCCTCTGAAAAGTCCTGTCGACCTGTTTCACTCACCGAAATCAAAACAGAACCCCACGAAAACAACTTAAATGACAACAAGAAAACATTAGGAAAGCAACATCTGGTTTGCATTCTTGGCATCGAGTCTGCCCTTGCAACACAGGGTCTGACACAGATGTACGGGGTTATGACACCACTGAGAACTGCTTGATTTAAAATGGTGTAACTGAGAGCAGAATCAGGGCGCTGAGTTCCTACAACGCTGTGCGAAGCCGTGTCTCTTGATCTCCTTCGCAGATGTGGGACTCAAACCCCGCTGAAGTTTTAGGCATCCTTCCATTGATTGATGCAGACTGTAGAGCAAGCCATATTCCTCTACCAGCAATTTAGAATTTATTAGTGACTGTTTTTTTCGTCGCACATGTTTTTTCTTGTCTGTAAAATCACATCGCTCCGTCGCTTCCCAACAGACTTTCATTGCGTGTCCCTGCGTTCAGAGAACCTTTCAAGTGATGTTACATAATTAAGCTCTTCAATTTTAAGAAAGGCAAAACCGTCTCAGACTGACCTGAAAAGTGATTAGGGAAGCAGTGATTAGGTTATATTTGGAAAGCCAGAGTTGCAGCTCTCTCACCAGAGACAAAGGGAGCAATCCTCTCCCACTTCCATTGCCCATCTGCAGTTGTAACGGAGACAAATTTCGCTCAACTCGTACCTGGTGTGACTTCAGAGTCTCCGATGGAGCCGTGTCGGGTGCCATGACACGCTTGCAGCGTCCACACCAACCACTAGATGTCTGTGTGTGCTCTGCAAAGTCCTGGAGGGGCTGATGCCCCTGGTAAACACGAGAGACGAAACTGGAACACAAGCTGTGGGGAAGCCGGTTAGTTTGCGTTTAGAAGCGTAACGTCGTTACTTTAATTATGCCTGTGTTTAAAGCAATTTATCCTATCTAAAACTAAATTCTAACCTTTCTAATTTGAGACAAATAAGGGGAAAAAAAAAAAGATGCCTTTCTTGGTCCACGTCTGTTTGAGACAAACTCTTTCCTTGATGTCTGGGTGAAAGGCTGAAATATATCTTATTGTTGTGGAAGTTTTAGAGGAAGTTGCTGAGATGTAAAATAGGTTCATCTTATTTCTATTCTGAAATGATGAAATACCGAAACATAAAACATCTGTTCCACAAGTGAATTGGTAAGAGCCCACTATTTAATTCTTCCCAGTATAGACCAGACCACAGTACAACTGGAGCCGTATTTTCACAGGTACGATGCATCAGCATATCTGGGTGCACTGAAGAAAGGCTGTGTATCAGATGTCAAGTTTAGTGTATCTTTTTTTAAAAATCAAAATAAAACAAACAAAAAAAAAAAAAACCTGGAAGGGTGGATCGGGATACAAAAATGTGTTTTACAAACCTGTTTATCAGGCAGCCCACTGGCCAACCAGGGTACCTGCACCTGCAACCAGCTTTTCTGCAGAAATGTCTTAAAATGCAAAAGTAATCAGTGCATATTTGCCTTTCATTTATCTCTGTCATCTGGGAATAAGATACAGATAGTATCAGGAGCAGTGAAAGGTACATTCTGATATTATTTTCAAGTTTTTTTGTCTAGACAGAGAGGAGCAACCACTTGTATCTCTGTGGAACACATACAGCCTCCCTCCACACTCGCATCCTAGGCTGAAGGCCAGAGGGGGGTAGTAGGCTGTCTATATTAAAAAAAAAAAAAAGTTTAAAACCACTACCTACTCATCAGGTGACTGGAGACTGTGGTTGTAAAATGTGCTGCAGGCAGAAGTTCTGAAAAATCCCAGAAAGTGTTGAAAACATCTCTAAACAAGGTATTTTTCTCCTGCACCTTTCTTGCTAAAGGTCCCAATTGCTGCCAAGAAAACTAGTGAGAATGTTAGCTGCCAAATAAAAAATTTATGACAGTGTTTGGCAAAGGATTGTATCACTGCTTGTTTTATACATTTCCACAAGGCTCTTGAAGGGCTGTTGGACACATACGGCTCACTGATCACTGTGCGTTATCTGTTCTTTAATATATTAAAAAAGTAAACTCCAATAAAGCAGGATTTAAACTATACTTTTTTTTTTCTTTTAATAGCCTCCTATAAGCACTTGCTATGGTGAGAATGTAGTTTCTACAGCATTCCATATATAAAAACTGTTTTAAAAGCCGTTTGCCTGACAAAGTTCCTTGTTGTTTGAATCACTTTCGTAGTAAAAATACATGAAGTTTTCAATTAAAAATGCATTGCTTTTGCAATTGTGCTTGTTATATGTTGGAGTCTGGGCCAATAAACCGCCTGTTAAAACATAAAGAGGTCCATTCAGTCAAAGTTGTGCCTGCCATTTATGTTTCAAAAACCGAGAGAATAATGTGTTGGAATTGCATTGCTCACCAATATCAATTAGGTTTTTGGCTGTATCATTAAATTAATGTTCAGGAGAAAATTGTTCTGGTGGATTTAACAGAAAAAATATGTTTTTGAATACAGAGTTAGCATACTGACAATAATAATTAAGCTGGCCGATGCTGAAGCAACACCCTTAAAAATATTTTCCCCATTCGAAGAAACGAAATCGTCTGTCTTTTCAAACCAGTTATCAGATTAGACTTCTAGCTGATAATTAGCACTGTTTAACACAGATCTTGTCCTTTGGAAATCATAAGCCCAAACGGTGTACTTTTTCTCCTTGTCATGCGCTGCTGGAGGTAGAACTGCATCTTCCTGCACCATTTTGTAAGGAGGCGAAGAGCCTCCTCTTCTCTCTGGTGGCCAGGAGCTGGTGGGACACACTCTCAGCATGCTGTCTCCTTCGAAGGGGACAGCCAGGGCAACACGACCCGTGCCGTCCCAAAGCTGCCCCAGGGCTGCGCGGCTCTGCGCCACACCTGCCTCTTCGCGGCACAGCAAATATTCCAGAGCAGCCAAAATCACACGCCTTGTGTGCTTGTGTATTTCATGGTATTTGATATAAAGTACTCAAGACAGACCAGCGTTAAGAGGATTATTTCAGACAGCATTAGGAGTTAATTTACAGAAGATTAGCTCTAAATCAGGCAGATATCATAAGCAAATTAGCATCAGTTGTAGAAGATTCAGAATCAAAATGTGTGGTGGTTTTTAGTTTCTCCCTGTATGTACTTAGTGGATGAGTAGTATCTTTATTAGTTTCCCACACTAAGGTGTTACATCTCGAATAGTGAAGAACTTATTTTCTACATGCACACTATTTATTATGATGCTGTTTTATTGGCAGTGAAACTGCTTAACTCCAAATACCCTTCCTCTGCTGAATATTTTATATTTCATGCCATTTTGTCATTGAGTAATGTTTTACTTGGCCCTAGAAATGGTGTCTCCATGGTGTGTTACAATATTTTTAAATAGGTAATATGCAGCTTTACTTCAGAGTGACATACTTAATCCTTTTTTTTTCTGTTAAAATGAGTCACATTTTAATGCCAACTCATAAAAATAAAGGAGTGTATAAAATGCTACATACTAGGGTGAAGATTACAGCTACTTAAAAATAGCTTCCTTAATATTTAAGCTTGTAAATTATAAATTCGTTTTATTTCCACAGGAGTGATGGTTAATTTGTATTAAAAAGCAGATTCTGTTCTTCAATCAGTTTTCCAGATGTATTTTTCTGGCTGCAGACAGACAGGCATAAGCACCTATCCAATCCCTTCTCGGTGTTACGGTTTCAAAAACGTTTGCCCAGTTAGTGGAGAAGATGATGAAATTGATTGAGCCACAATATTAAAGTTTGTCCCCTGAGTTGTCCTTGAGATTTTGAAAGTTTTGAAGTCTACAAATGGGATTCCCGTCTTTGGAGAAATTTGTATTATGCTCTCCAAGAAGTAGTAAACTACTTAGTCTTCAGCGTGCTCCTGAACATTTGGGTTTTTAACTGGGGAGGGAAGTCTGGGCAGTGTTTTACGATTTTTCCCTTTCTTGATGGACCAAATTCCTCTTGACAAGGTTGGCCTGAGGTCATGAATGTCTCCCTGCGTTCACCGAAAGGGGAATCTTCGCTCCTTCCACGAGATCACGAAAACTTACGCCCACTCTAAGCCAGCTTGAGCTTGCAGGTCCCTCTGGTTGCAAGATCTGCAGGTGCTCTTGCACTTTGACTTTGTGCCCTGTAGCTTTACGGAATGCATGGGGGCTCGGTGTGGTTATTAAACCCAGGTGTCTGAGGTCATAGCAAAGTAGAGGCAATACTGTAACATGCTGAAAAGAAACTACTCTAATAGTGGCAAGTATCTCCTGTCAACTAATTTGATAGTTCTCTATCAGGTAAACCATTTGTGAATACATCGATTCTTTTTATTTTTCACTGTTCTGTCTTCACTATTCCCAGGTTTTCTCTGAACCAGTTGGGCAAAAATTGATTTTTATTTGTTCCACTGGCCTTGTGGAAAATTAGCTTATGAACTGGTTTTTATAGGAAGACTCAAAGCACAGAACAGGTTGAAAAATAAGCCTATAGCAGTCAAAATTGTTGTCTGAAATGTCTTCAGACTGGAAGGCTGAATTTATTGCTCAAAACAAGTACTAGCAATGTGGAGGTGTGCAGTCCTGCTCATTATCACTGGAAAAGGGGGAACCAAAAAGCACAGTAAAAAATTAAATTTTAATAATGCTAGTGATATTTTCTAAATCCTTCTTGACAGAAAGATTCTCATTATTTTTATCTGTCTCAGAGTAGGCTCTTTTAATGCCATCTCACAAATGGCCTTAGCCATGATTGTTTTCCTCTCTTTCATAGCATTTGAAAAAAAATGAATATATACCAAAAAAAAATTCTATTCTATCATTCAGGAAGTGCCATGAAATGGTAACATTTGGGATAGCACATCTTCAGGAACAATTGCCGCAGATGCCTTCAGGTTTTTACAAAAGAGGTCAACATTGTTAAGACAATTGTAGAAAACGCGCCATACAGAAAGACGCCCAGTTAAATATGGTGTGATAAGGGGAAAATAAGGCGAGAAAAGTATTTGTGTCCAGTCTCCAGCTTCTTCATACCTAAAAGATGTAGATTAGTAATTAATTAAAGTGAGGCAGGGCGAAAGATGTTACTTTCTTTCATCTGCTTAAGATTTATATTTTAGTGGGTTGTAATGATTATGAGAGTTGATAAAATGCAGACTTTAGACATTTTTTTCTTTAAATTGCACAGAATGTAAATTTAACTATATTTATCATAAAAGCCAATGTGCGATCATGTATGTTCTTGTCATTTTATAGCTTGCGTACATTTCTCCTGCTGGAGAAATAATTGCTTTAGCTTTGAGTGCTGACAAGGGGGTTGAGGTTGGGGCTTTTTTTTCCTATTAACTGTTTGGGGACCAGGGCTTCATGCAACCGATGTGCCGAAGAATGCCATTACGCTGACAGCTGGGCTACCCACCCTCCCTCGGAGCTCTTTCTAAAGCACTCGTAATGTTTGCTAAGGCCTATGGTTCTTAGTCATGCTCAGGTGACTAAATGTGTGATTTGTTCTTCTTGATACTTCAGTACCCTGAGAAAGGCTGGTTGGAGATTAATACAACCTTGACTCCTTCCACTTGCAGTTGCCACTGCGCACGTGGTCTTCATTCAGACTTGCCAGAGAGATCTGGTGTTGCCTCTGCCTTGCATGAAATGAATTAATCTCCCTCCGGTTTTGGTTGGTGAGTTTCCATGGCCCCAGAAGCCACCCGCTGTTCCTCCTAATGACAGTGATAATCTAATTGGTTCCCTCCATGGAAGGAGTGGACACAGAGACAGGAGAAAGCTGAAGTTGCATCACAATTGTGCAGAGGAACGTTCCCTGTCAGGGTCTCTCATCAGCAGAAGGATAGTTTTCATCCTCCAGAAATGCCTTCCCATGTATTTTAAAATAAGGAATGAATAAAATCTGAGCTAGTAGAAGATGTATAGTACCCTTTTGCCTCTTTATCTTAGGTCCTACGTCATGAGGTCCTCTTTCAGGCTTTCCCTATTCTCGCAGTTTGCATGCTGAAGTCTGCATACGCTTGTCTTCCAGTCATTCCTGTAGGTCTCTCTCCTTCCTAGGCCACTCAGTCCCCTCCTCACTCCCCTCACCTGGATACTATTTGCACCACCTGAGACTGCCAACTCCTTGAGACAAGACTCGTGCAAGCTACGGTAGCCCCGATGGCTACCAAATAACACTGTACTCCAATGCTGTTTGTTACGTTTGGAATGTATTGCAAGATTTCAGTTATGAATTAGATATCTCAATAAGTATTTTAACTATCAGATATCATAAAAATAATTTTAAAGTTTTAATTTTAATGGTAAAATTGTCAGAAGATGACACAGGAAAGTAAAAAACATAGTTCCTTGAACCAAGGAAGCCCACTGCATTTCAAGAGGCATTCGTCGCGGAGAGGAATGTCTCTCCTGTCTCTCAGTCCTCCAGAAAAACTGTCAAAGAAGTATATTTGATTCCAGTCAGAATTTCATGTGCAAATATGGGATCCATTAAAGGGAGATGACAAATCAAGGTATTTACTGGCTAATTATGGATGAACATCTTCTGCTTTACTGGTGAGTTTCATCTCTGCAATATATCTGATTAATGGGAGATTACAGACACTTCACGATATGATAACGCCTTTCCTTTATGATTTTGCCTCCAGAGCTAGCAAGCTTTCTTGCTTGGGCCTCATGTTCAAGCTTTTAGGGATATTCATCTCTTCTTAATCTGTAGGCACCTGACCTAGCCAGCTAACTTAACTGGGATGTCAGGAAAAAGAGAAGGCAGTTCAGAGCAGGACTCTAGCTTATATACGCAGGGAGCTGAGAGAGATTAGCTAGATATAATTTAGGTGTTTAAAGTTAGATAGCGTGACTGCCTCTCTGCACCTGTTATTACATGACTCATTCTTTCATTCAGGGCCCAGGTGGAACCACACTGATGTGGTTTGAGTGTAATATTATAACTAGAGATTGGTATCCATGTTATTACAAATAGACTGCCCCAGTCCTTAAGATTGAACTTTAAAGCTAGAGGATGTAGTGCTGCACAACTCCTCAGACCTATCAATAATATCTTAGGCACCTTGTATGGCTGTCCCTTTCAAAAAAACCTGTTAGCTAGAAAAATGCCATCATTTTTTTTATTCTCCATTCCTCCATTTTTGAGGCTTTAATTTCATTATCTGCTCAGTTTGCAGCAGTTTTTAGTGGATTTTCCCAGGGTCTTACACATAAGAAACTAGAGCCCCTGTCCCTAGGAGAAGAAGAGGGTCCTTTGGGAAGAAATTCAGAGAACACGAAATAGGCTCCTGCTGGGAATGGCCTGTCTCCAGACTGGAGGTGGAGCCCAGGCAGCATGACCTTTTTAGAATGAAGTAAGCCATGGGGGAGTCCCATCCCCTTTCCACCACCCTCCAAAGCCTTTTCACCTTTAAATATACAATGTCAATTAATGGGTTCTTTTGACTTGAGAACACAAAGAACTTGGACTTCTTTTCAGAGTTTGGGCGGGGGGGGGGGAGGGGGGGGAGGAAAAAAAGCTTGACTATTTTCCAATATCTTCACTTTTTCCAAGGTCAGCTAGAAGAGGGCCAAGCAGTTATATGCAACTTGTGCAGATATTTTTTCAGTGATATTTTTGCTTGTTAATTTCCGTTGTTAATGGTGAAAAATGTCTCAAGTCAGATGCTTCCAACCAGGTGTAATTTTGCTAGGCAGGGCTCTCATTCTCTTTTATTTCAGTAGGTTGCCATGTCTTTATGTTTTGCCACAGCCTGTCTCGTTCTTTTCAGTTGCTTTTATTTAAGAAAAGCATTCTTAAACCTGAAGTTGGGAAAGATGAATAGTCACTTGAACAGCCCCCAGATACCCTGAACTTAGAGATTTGTCATTATGTATCTAAGCCTTTGCTTTACCAGTCATAACGTTTTATTCCCCTGTGTGGGGTCTAGTGCTTCCATTTGAAAGCTCCTGATATATCATAACAAGGATGTCCTTATATATAGTAATAATGGTGTCTGTCCAGAAGATATCCATAGCTATATTACTTGAAATTCACATTTAGTTTTGCCTAGTATGTATTTGCCTATGTGACTAGACCTACACTTCCTGTTTGTTTGAATCTGCTGATTTGCACATGAATATTGGGCACTTAAAAATCACTTACCACTGATTTGCATGCACCTATTTTCTTTGCACCTTAGCAAAATGTGCCTATCACAATTAAAAGGGCACCTAAAAATGCAATAGCCAAGTATTCAAAGTGACCATTTAAAATGTAGTCTTGTATACAGAGAAGAAGCCTTTCTGCTCAGTAAACTGATAGGAATCACTTCTAGTTAAATCTTAAATACATGTATTACAGTGAAACACTGTTGGACAGTGCTCTGTCATCAATCAGTCTGTGTTCTTGAGGACAGTATTTTTTGAGATGCTTTCTTTAAGAATAAAGCCCTGTGTTGTAATGAATGTGTGCTAACTGCTCCCTCAAGCCATTTGTATTTTTTTTTTTATTTGTCTCAGTGTCAGAGTTGAGCTTCGGTAAGAAATTTTTGCAGTATTTTATTTGTAGTCGTCATTATTTCAAGTTAAGAACACAAAACTCTTTATGCACCCAGAGGCTGCACTGGTTCGTTCGTTCATATCCCCTATTTTGTTAACACGTTACCGTGATTGCTAATTTTCATGACAATTGTTATTGTACCATCAGTGCTTAATGGCAAGGCATCATTATTCAATGCTGGTCAATCAGGCACTAAGACATGTGCAAGACATCAGGCTGAACCCATATAGATGTCGTGCACTCCCCTGCTAATGAATGCAGTTTTGTAAAAAGGTTTAAACACGGTTGGCATCCTTAATGTAAGGTTTGCAAAAGCTCATTCGGGAACTGCTTTGTGTTTATACGGAGCAGATCTAAACATGTCACAAACAGAGTTAGACCCATTGTGTGCGTGTGTGTGACGCTACGGAAAGGAGTGAATCGTTTTGGGTTTCGAAATGTGGAAAGGCAGCACAGTTTCTGCCATGGAGGGAGTGGGGGGAACTGATTTGCCAGGGACATCAGTGTTTGGTAACGGATGTGGGAGTTGTTCTCCAAACCAGTGGTCGCCGGTGCATCAAAGAGGCGATCCCTGAAAGCAGACGGTGCCGTTCGTCAGCTCGCAAAGTTGGCACTGGCTGGAGGGAGCCTCCGGCGCACCAGTGATCCGAGGTTAGGCACTGCAACCAGAAGCTAGGAAAGAAGGTCAGGCATTTAGAAAGGAGGAGCAGAAGGAAACTTGACAGGAGCAGGATGCGCTTTCTGCGTTGTTAGCCCAGCGCGCTCTTCCAACGCGCTGGTTAACGTTACCCTCACATCTGCTTTAGTTACTGTTTCTATGTGGTTTTGCATCCAAATGTTTTGGGCTGCTGTCCATGATAAACTAGATGGAACTTGGTTTAAAAGCTCAGATTTTTCGTCTCTTCTAACTCAAAGTAGAATGAGCCCTTGTGCTCTTAGAGTTTCAAGTATGAAAGGAACAGTAGACGTTGGCTGTTAACGAGCTCCAGCGCGCCGGGCTCCAGCAGAACTTGGTGTGAATTCAGTGCTTAAGCTGCATCGACTAAATGGTTAATTCATCTCATATCAACAGCACTATGATTCATAATGTAAACTTGAGGAATCCTTGATGTTTCAGTCACACATTCCTCCTCATTTGGCCATGCATTCTTTTAAAGCTACAGTGTGCTAACTTAATAAAATGCAGCATGCAAATGCACAAGTTTTTGCCTTCAGGCGTTTTAGCCATGGATGTTTCAATGGGTGTCTTCTTTCAAGCATATATTCTTTCTTAAATTATTTACCCTGTAAACATGCTTTGCATTTTCAAAGAAGACTCTGGGCTTCCTCATTCACCAGATTTCATTGAATTTAAGGTGTAATGGAGATAAAAGACTATCATCTGCTTCTTGCGAGCATGTTAGCCTTCGGGATTTTTTTGTAGCGAGTGTTAGGCCCCATTTTCTTCTCCTTTGGTATTATCGCTCCCTCCCCCACTTAAATTCCTTGATGCTTTGCCTAGAGCAATACCCACTGGCAGTGTCTGGCTGTGACAGCACTATAGGCTTCCCTACAGATGGGTCCTGCCAATGCCAACCATTGTTCTACCACTGTGAGCTGGCTTGACTGTCTTGGATCACTCAAAACCCCCTTTTGCCTTGATTTTTTCTTTACTCTGAGGGGTCGCCCTTGCCTGTTGACTTTGAGATCTGAAATGTGCTGACACCCAGAACTTGTGTTCTCTCTCTGAGCAGCAGCTCCCGGACTCAGACTTCAACACGCACCGTTTGCTAAGCCCTCCTCAAGACTGTCCTGCTGCCACCAAACACCTCTGTCATTCTCCTCCTAGCCCCATCCTTCTGGCAGTTTGCAGTTAGTTTAATTTTACTCGCTCACTTGAAAGTACAACAGTAAAACTCAATGTTATCCTTTTTCTAAAGATATAAAATTAATCTTTAACTGTGGGCTTGAATATTAAAAGTATATAATGCTTCAATGTAGGAGTCTGTTGATAACATCCATCCTATTTCATGATTAATTTGTTCCTTTTAATATGATATTCTTTTGCTGCACTGTGCAGACTAGTTCAGATTCCTAGAAATTGAACTTTGATATGTATTTCCTAGATTCACACCGTAAGTGAACCTTCAATTAGCTGATACAGGTGGCAGCATGCCTCCCTCAATGTTCACTCAACAAGGATTTTAGAGACGTGGACACTGATTAAATGATCTTGCAACCGGGTGTGTACTGCCAGAGTATTGAAAAAAAGCATTTGGAGGATTTGGTGCTTTTTTAAATTTTTCTTTAATTTTAAGTCTCAGACGATGAAATGCTTTTTCAACGGGCCAGAGATAGGAGGAGTTGATTTAAACACTCAGTATGTTATGTATGCCTTTGCCTAACTATGTGTTATATTAAGCCAGTTTCACTCACAGTTAATCCTTTGTAAATTAGCATTATGGATGCCTTGGGGCCCACATCCCACAAATAAAATGGTTGTCAAGCCAGCTGCACTGTGTATTACTTAAGGCTGAATGTTTTAAGAGTTTTCATGCTTTTAATCTATTTCACTGCTGAGTTTCAGTTTTGCTGAGTGTCTTTTCAGGAGTGATGAGGGTGAGTGAGTAAATATATGTTCTGGGTTTCATGCATTTGCCTGGGCAAATCGTTTGTTATCAGGTGTTTGGCAGAGAATGTCACACTGCACCACAAAAGAGAAGCTTGTAAGTTCAGGTGTTAAACTGAAGTGCAAACCAACAAGAACCAAAAGCCCTTAATTAGCTTTATTTTGTTAGTCTGCTACTTTTTTTTTTTTTAAGGGGGAAAAAAAAAAATAGAAGAGTGAGAAACATCCCTCCCTCCTTCTCATCCTTTGGCAGAGTAAATATTGCCTGTTAAGTTTGAATTAGCTGTCATCGCGAAAGAATTAATGCTGTGGTTGAGCCTTTCTAGTGAGGAAGGGAAAAATAAACGAGACAGATCTTAGTTCAGCTTTAAGTGATAAATGAGGACAAAGCAGCCCATTCATCTCCTGCTAGGAAAGTGGACACAAACACTAAAGCAGTTTTGCGGAAGACGTGTCAGCAAATGTGATCATTTTGTAACCTGTCAGGAGGATAGAGAGCTAGTCCTTTTAGAGTGTCACAGGGGAGGGTGTCTGTCTGATGTGACAGTTTTCATCCATCCATTTACTGCGTTTTCTTTAGGTGGGGGGTAAGCCAGGAGAGAGCTGGAGTTGGTTAAAACTGCATTTTTCTTTACACTTTCCAGTATAATTTATATGTATATCCACCCGCGTCCAAACGAAGAACATTTCCCAAGGAAAACTCCCCTCTGCTCTCTAGAGTTTCTTCTCTCTTTCGCTGTGTGAAATATGCTCGTTGTAACACATCACATTCCCTGTCTTCAGGTTGGAGCCTTGTACTTGGTTTGATGTTTCACAAAACACGGGTTTACCTCTTCTTACCATTGCTTGGTTGGTGAAGGCTCTGTTTTGTTTTCTTTTGCAGAAGCATGGGGAAAAATAAGAATAAATATAACTTAGGGTTCTTCTGTTGGTTCTTAGGGTTCTTCTGTTGGTTTTGTTTGTTGTTTTTTTTTTTTCTATACCTCTTCAATTCTGATGATATGCTTCATCTACAAATATGTTTTGCGAAAGTTCCTGTTTCATGAAGACCCTATGAAAATATTCTTCCTCCTCTCTGAGAATGGAATAACAAACGTTGAATTCTTACAATCCGTAATCCTCCCGTAAAATGCCTCAAATTCCACTGTTTGTTGATATATTCATTTTAATTGACCTATTAATTTCAGGCAAAATCTGAAGCGATGTGGTGCCTGATTTTAGACGCAGGGATTTGTCCCATCAAATGATTGAACAATATTAGAGCTTTCTACTTCTGGCATCTTTTTATTACTACTAATTTCCATTTTTTTTTAATACTTCATAGAAAATGTAACATTTGCCTATTACCATAAGTAAAGGTATGCTACAGAGACGGGAGATGCTTCTACAACATAAGCTTCACAGTTTGACACTTGCTTCCTCATATCATCCTTTTCTTCAAAACTATCTTTTATACTTTTCCCTTGGTATTTTAGTACAAGTAGGTATCTCATTGACATGTGTTTCCTTGAAATCTTGTACCTTAATAGTAAAATCCCTTGAAAATTAATAAATTGTTTCTGTTCACAATAAAAAAAAGCAGTGAAGATTTCAGAATGGCTTAAAAAATATCATTGTATTTACTATTACAGATCAGCCTGCCTGGATTGCATCAACTGAGGACTAATTATTTCATTTGTTCTTAGAAGGCTGATAAATTGTAACATGATGTATTTCAGTTATTCTAATATGTATATACATGTATGCATAATTAAGAAAAGTCTCATTCTTTCCTGAATGCGAAAGTAGTAGCTACATGAAGAAATGTTTAGAAGCATTGGAAATTGAAAGAAGTAAAAAACAACGCAGATACACAGAATGGTATAGGAAATCCTAAATTTGTGGGCACATGTCTTTATCTGTGTGCTTATGATTTTTAAATATATTCTGCTCTTTTGTTTTATTGACTTTTTTTTTTTTTGTCTGTTCTACTTTTTTTCAGGATCATCCAAAACCGGATTTTGATCGTTGTTCTGGCAGTCATCATCATCTTCACCACCATGTTGGCTGTTTGGTTTTCTGTCAAGGGACGCTGATATCTTTGTTCTTCACTAAACAGCAACAAACTGCTTGTTCTGAGTAATTAAGACAAAGTGGTCACATGAATCATTCTCTTGCACTGACAGAGTTTCCCTCTCTTTTCCACTATTCAACTCAGGTGCAAGTGGTGTAAAATATTTTGTATTATTGATGGCATAGTTGATGGCATGTGGAGTTGATTATTTTTTCTTAATTTTTTTGTCTTTATCTGAGTGTTTTCAGAATCTTAATATTTGTCGGGGCGAGTGCGTGTTCCAGCATAAAAAGATTTAACGTGCATCAAATTCTACCCCAGACGATTAGCCTGTAAGTTGCCAGAGTTTAGCGAGGGAAGGAGGGGTCTTTGCACTTTTCTTGGTGCTGTGCAGGGTGTATGAATATCAAGCAGTATCTGACTTTCTGTGATATAGAATATAAGTAAAGCAGAGACCAAATGATGTAGAAAGTGAACCTGTCTCCTGTGACTAACAATCAAACATGAATTAGCGTAATGGACGTAACCTGGTTAAGAACAGTAGGTAGTTTTAAAAAGAGAGTAACCTTAGGATGACATATAATATCTGATGTGAATCCAACACTCGATTTGACTTTTCTTGTTTGTTTGTTTGTTTAAATTAGGCTTTCTTTTCTGCTTATTCAAACCAATTCCACTTTCATCAAGATCATGATAATGCAGCACTGGCCCAAAATGTAGTGGTGACCACAGCCCTTCCGTTGGATCTGTTTTAAATCTGCCAATGTTGTTATATGTACTGATAAGTATACACACTAGCTCCTTATTGAAGATGTATAAAGATGCTTGTCTATTCATTGCTGACTGAAAAGACACCCTAAGTAATAGTTCAGTGACAAATACATGATTGCAGTGCGTTAAACAAAAATCTGGATTTTTAGTATTGGCCTATGTTGAGACCGCATGTTGGAAATATTTTTAGTGTGTTAAATTCTGATGTGATATTCCCCTTTTTAAACAGAAACTGTAAAAAATGTTTATTTATACATGCTTTTAGCTGATATAATATATCATAGTTTCATCTACCTCTGTGTAAACGAGCTGCATTTCTCTTTTTGTATTGGCTGTGCCTCTCCTGTAGACAGGCTTAGGTCATTTGGCTTATAATTAATCTTACAACTCCAGCAAAGGTCTATTTCTGGTGGTGTGGTAAAGTAATTTTCATGATAACTTTTCAATTGATTATATGCAATCCCTTACCAGTATTACAAATTGAGAGGGATTTTAAGGCCGTGAACTTAAGCCATAAAATCTTTTCAGAAACATGTTCAAAGAAACAAAAAGCTGGTGGCTTTCAAACTCTCCCCAAATTAGGGAGGAACTGAGGACCACATTCTTGTGTGTGCCTTAGTGCTTTTTGGATTTTGGCATCCCTGCGGTTTTTGCTGACTTGCTGTGCTGTTCCTGGGAGCTGATTTTGGGATACACATCTGGGAGTTGATTTTGGCCCTGAATACATCCCCCGTCTTCTCAACATGGAAATGAGTAACTCAGCTAAACAGGTGTTGATGCTGTTGCCACAGCTAAGACTAAACCCAGTGATAAATGCGGAATAAAAGGATCCACAAAAATATGGTACTCTGAAACAAATTGAAGCACGTGTGGTCAGC